>NW_027501814.1:0-54411 GCF_021521415.1 Bidens hawaiensis
CACCACGTTAGCCTTACCGGGATGGTACATAAACTCAAGATCATAATCCTTAATCAATTCTAACCACCGACGTTGTCGCATATTTAGTTCCTTTTGCTCGAAGAAATACTTTAAACTCCTATGATCGGTGCAAATGACACAAGGAATACCATGCAGCTGCGATCTCCATAACTTAAGCGCAAACACGACCGCCGCCAGTTCCAGAAAGCTACGAATTTCAGATGGTGACTTAGGAGATTCCCACTTATTTATGGCTTCCACCTTTGCAAGACTTACCAAGATGCCATTTGGGTTAATAACATGACCCAAGGATTGAACCTCGCGTAACCAGAAAGAGCGCTTAGAAAATTTTGCGTATAACTCGTTTCCTCCCAAAGCATCCAAAACTTCAGTAAGGTGACGAGCAAGATCGATTTCACTTTTGGAACACATGAGAATGTCGGCTCGTAGGATGAAAAAATAACAAAACAGCCAAGCATCGGCCTACACACCCAGTTCATAAGATCCACGAACGCAGCCGGTGCATTGGTCAAACCAAAAAATAGCACTAGGAATCATAAGGTCCATAGTGAGTATGGAAAGTGGTCTTAGGGATATCTTCCTCCCGAATTCTCAACTGATGATACTCCGACCTAAGGTCGATCCTTGAGAACCAACTAGCTCCTTGGAGCTGATCTAATAAGTCATCAATCCTTGGTAGCGTGTACCAATTTTTCACGGTAAGTTTATTCGATTCACGGTAGTCGATGCACAAGTTCAGAGCACAGATAACTCGAGCATCCACGTTAGCAAGCCAATCAACCCAAGCACCAAATCGAAACAGCCCGGCGGCATTAAGTACAGCCACACCAAAAATCTATACCCAGACAACTCAATAAAATAACCCTGAATATCCCTAGACATAGAACAGAACTTCCTACCACGGCCTCAACCTCAAATATATCATTTACGCGCTCGGGTGATTTTAATAATGCGGAACAAAGAGTGGTAGACACGAAACCCCTGCTGGCACCCGAGTCAAACGAAACCAAAGCCCATAATTCAACAAATAAAAAGGTCCTTGGAATGATATTACGCCACTACTTAGCTAAACCATTACACATACGTTCTTGAAGGAGCGAGGAATTTAAGTGGTCAAGTAAAAGGAACACAAAGTGACAGCATGCTATGCCTCAGCTAAACAATTACGCGTATAGCATTTGAGAGGATGAGAAATGAATAGGAGAATTGAAGGAACGAGATGAACTTTAACACTCTCGACATGAGCATTAGCCATATCCTATCCCTACAAAGACGGAACGTTAACACAGCCAAGCACAAGTAGCATTTAGAACATGAAGGTAAGGGTAAACTGCTAATAACGTTGATCAAGTGTTATTAATCGTTTACTTTACCCGCCCGTCCTAAGAATCCCCTTCCCCTAACCATATTAGCATCCCATCTAGTACTTAAACAATTATACACATAATGGAACCCTAAAACTTATAAGGGTGATTAAACAAATAAAAATTACCTCTTGGCGTGCATCTACTCGCGGTTGGCATTTCTAGTCCCTTCTTTTACAGTTCGAGTCCAAGCATTCAAGAATGCTCGGATCCCTCGAACCATGGCTCTAATACCAACTTTTAACACCCCGAATCCTGGAATCCTACAGTTGGTAATCATATAAAAAATTTAAAACTAAAGCAATTCGTTTTGTTAAAACCAGTTCATAGTAAATAAACAGCGGAAATTCATGAGTATCAAAAATTCCCAAACCGGAAAGAAGGTGCCAAACAATAAGCAGTGGAAAAGGTTAAGTATTAAATCCCAAAACCAAATAAAAGATAAAATGTTCTTTTATTTAGAAGGTCTCGACTAGAATTCCTTCAACCGTCCGAGTAGTCACTAGCACGTCCAAGCGATAATTTCCAATCCTAAACCTGAAAATCAAACTAACTACACACAAATTCAGCTTGAGCTGAGTGAATTCACGTTTTTATAAGCAACCATTATAAATCGGTTTAAATGCATAAGTACAAGGATTTGGAGAAAATCATAATTAAATCACTAAATAATTTTTCTTTGAAATATTTAAGCTAACACAGGCCTCCTCACCATGAGTCGTAACTCGAGTAATATCTTTGACCCGGTAGCAGAAAATAGTATGTAATACGGGCATCCTCACCACGAGTCATAACTCGACTAATATATTTGACCTGATCACTAAAAACCACATGCAATACGGGCCTCCTCACAACAGGTTTCTCCGAAGTAATATATTTGACCTGATTGCGGGTTTAGCAAGAGACGGGCCTCCTCACCACGAATCACAAACCATGAAGTCAAGGATCCGAGTAATATATTTGACCCCGTCCAAATCATGAATATGCAACAAGGGCCTCCTCACAACGGGATTTAAGAACCCGAGTAATATATTTGACCCACTCACAATTCATACAAGCACACACATCAATAGGCATGCTTACACGTAAGTTCATCAAGCACACACATCAATAGGTATATATACATATAGCTTAATCATGATGAACTAATAATATTCAACAAGTATAGGCCATAGGGTAATATGTATAAGTCATTCCAGTAAACAATACAAGTAAGTCTACCCGTATTCAAATAATACTAGGCCTAATATATTCTCGAGTCTAGAGAATATAAGTAATATACATATAACCTTAAGGATTATATGACCATAAATGGGTCTAAAATATCCTAAGTCATAGAATATAATTTACATATGGTTTCATAAATATACAAATACGAATAAGAGTATGCTGTACCATCCAAATAGTTTAAACAGGTAAAACCGGGTAAAATTGTAATAGGGTGTGTATGTCAACCCAAAACGTAAAAAGTGTTAAAAAGGGGCATCATGAACTCACCTGACACGAGTCACGCAAATTCCAACGAGCTAGAGAACCTCTAAGCAAACCCACAATCAAAAGCCTGTCGGATTGCATATAAAGATTACTAACTAACCCGTACCGACTAGCTTATCCTACGATGCGTTCTAACATGATTTTATTGACCTAAAATCTCATCCATACCAATTCCAATTACATGAGTCCCCGGGGCCTTGTATTTATCAAAACCACCCCTAGTTAATTCCGGGGACAAAGGGTTACCAAACTGCACCCGAAAGTTTTAATTATATCGAATACGCGCGTTAACGAGTTGTTTATGTACTTAGCAACCAACTCAGCCTCGCATGGACCAAATTTAGTATAATTATAGACAAAAAGTCCACACAACACTCCAAAAGTTGAATGGGTCAGCAATTCGCTTGTACAACGCACAAACTACCAATTAAACGCGAATTTGCGTTGTATCGACCCGTTTGAGCAACCAACAACCAATTCAGCCCCATTAACATAAAAATTAAATTTTTCAGAGCCCGTATAACATACCGAGGCTACAAAATCTAAATTGGTTGTTAATTCCTCAAACAACGCGCTAAACGCAACAATTAAAAATCTAGACAACCGAAATCCTAGTTTCAATCTATCGACAATTGATCAATCAAACGAGCTTCATAGCTCACGATACTAAAGTATAATACATATGACATACCTAGAAATATGACGGAGTAAAACCTCACTTTAAACAGCCCCGGAAAGAACACAATTGGACAGCCACCGGCTAAGCCTAAAACGAACGTATCGATCAATAACGAGTCTAACGTGCAGATTTTAGCATGCAAAGATATATTTTATTACATAGGAAAATCATAGAAATAAATTATGAAATTTTTACCAGAGTTGAAAAAAATGTCATAAGTTTATATAAATATTTTTATTATATTTTTCTAGTTCACACAAAAATCATAAAAATTCCTCCAACCCAGAAAGGTACGTGCAGCTATTTCAGTGCGCAACAAAATGGTTTTATTTGTTTAAAAATCATTACTAAACCAAATTAAATTATTCCAATTGGGTTGTAATGCTAACTCAAAATATGAAGTTCCAGAAGTGGGAACCAACCAATGTGGACTTTTCAAAAAAGAGTTATGATGTTGAAAAGACAGACCATATTCCGACTCCCCGCATTCTGCTTTGACACACGTTTTCAAATCTCGTCCAAAAATTTCAAATTATATCTTTCTTGAAACTAGACTCAAATTATAACATTATGGTGACAAGAATCGATCAAAAACAATGAATTATCATCGAGTTACAGACCAAACAATAAACGAGTACGAATATATCAGAAACTGTTATAATCAAAACTCATACCCTAACATGATTATGACATATCTAGGGTTTAATAAGCGGTTTAATGGTGAAAAAGACATGTATTAGGGTAGGACCGACCTTGAATTAGACAAGAGATGGTTGGAACATGGCTGGAGCTGCACAAAAACCAAGAACAAGACCCCCCTGCTGTCGATCGGACCAGATTATGGGGGCTAGGTTAGGGTTTTGTTTTTATTATAATAAATTTACACTCTGGTCCCCGAACTTGTAAAATTAATAACTTGTTTCCAATGGTTAATTAACATGACTTTCGAGAATGACTGAGAGGTCCTAAATATGCTGGATCAGGTCTCGGTTAAAAAAATACAAACTCTGCATGACATAATCCTTTTTAACTAAAATTGACGGGTGTTACAAACCCTAAATCTCCATGTAAATCCATCGAATCTGGCATCATTCAACTCGCCATTACTTGTAGATTATCGCTCAAACAGTTAATTGGTGTAACAATGAGTATGGAGATTCTAGGAAAAATTTGAAAGAGTTTGTTTAGAATATGGATGAATTAGTGTTTGGACAAATGGGTTTCCATTTATCACCTGGGGATTATAAACCCCTCTTCAATAATTGCACAAGAAACGAGGCACTTCGTTAATTTTCAAATAATGAATGACCCCATTCGTTATCTTAACCCGTTATTCGTTAATATTTCAAATGAAAGAGTCACATTCGTTAAAAGTTTAATGAATGATCCTCACATTCGTTGAATGATTAACGAATGATACATTAAACAAGTCCATTCGTTACAATAGTATACAAATAGCTACGCATTCGTTAGTCCAGCGGAAGCGAATATGCATTCCATAACGAATGTGCTCATACGTTATGGATAGTAACGAATGATATGTCATTCGCTAATACTATTATAACGAATCACTCAATCCATTAACGAATGACTCATTAACTCATTCAATGAGTTAAATAATCATTTAATTCCCAATTAGGGTTTTAAATGAATTAAATAATATTATTTACATTAAACCGCATCAATCGTTGATCGGAAATGTTTAACTTAAGCGGATTTTACTTTAAAACTTATGTTAAGCACGAAACTTAAATTTTGGGGTAAAATCTTTTCTTTTGTTTTGAATTATTCGCGAGCTCGGTAAATCGAAAATAAAGCAGAAAAATGAAAATCTTTTTGGATTTTGAAATTTTTATCAAACAGAAAGAAATACAAGTAATATAAAACAGTAAAAAAATTTAACAACTATTAAAGCAGTACATATTTTTTAGAGTCGAGCAGGGAATCATATTAATCAATTTTTCCTTCTGTCACAATTTTATTTTCGGTTTTTATTATGACTGGTGTTAAGTCGATTATTGGTATTGTTGTCCACCAAAATCTTTCAACAAATTTTTCAGAAATTTCAGTGATATGTTTTAATTTGTTCAATTAGGCACAAATATCAGAAGCTTGATTTAAAATGATTTGTTTAAATCAATCTTAGCACGTAATCCCCACTACAAGATATACCCCCGTTATCAAGCAATAACCTAAGGTCCGTTCCCATGGATGAGTATGCATGAATTCATCTGTCGGTTTACATACATTGTGCCCCTTGTGGTCCGTTTCTTAATGGTAATAAGACGCGAGCAAGGGGACAATGTATGACTCACAACGTGGTTTGATCAAGTCTGTAATTTGTTTTGTACTAAAAGCACATTTAGCGATCAAGTTTAAAGACTTAAGTAGATACACTGCGGGTTTGCTTTTTCAAGCATTGTTTAATATTCATCGAAATAAATACCAGATGTAAAACCGCATAAAAACCTGTCGGGAACCCTAAAGCATCCCATCAATACAGGATTTAAGGCCATAAGACCATAAATCGTTGAAGCGTTAACCACAAACTAGAAGCTTGTTATATTTAAAATAGTTCTCAAATTGATTAGAAGGCTTGAGTATGACTGGATTATTATATATCTGCCATCATTATCAAGACTTTTTCTAGAAACCAACATTTCTTTTTAGTCTGTAATTTTAGGTTTATATCACTTACTAATCCTTACTTGTTTGTTTAAAGACCTACCAGTACATCGATATAGATAAGCACACAGTCTTTTATTACCTACTTTTTACTGAACTTGGGATCAAATGGCCAATGTACTATTATTTTCTCTTTTTGCTTCAAGACTCAATTTTGAGGACCATTTTTTGATGTTTTTATAATTTTTAAAATTTGAATGTTTTTGGAGTTTTTAATTTTTCTGTACAAACATAAAACACAATATTTTTGTATTTTTATATTTTCTCCCCCTAAAAACCTACAAATAGAAAATAAAACAAGAAAAATGTAAATAAAAATGATCTAACCGAGCTTTTGAATTTCATTCAAAGTTTTTAATCCATTTATACCAAGCAGATATTGAAAACACGTTTTGTCAAAAGCCTTGGTATAAAGGTCATCCTTTTGAAAATCCGTATGAATTTTTTCAATGTCAATTAATTTCTTTTCAAAGCAATCACGTATAAAACGATAACGGATTTCAATATGCTTTGTCTTTTAATGTTGAACCGGGTTTTTGGTGATAGAAATAACGGCCGAATTGTCAATAAAAATTGAAGTAGTAAGAAACTTCAAACCGTAATCCCACAGATGCTGCTGGATCCAGAGTACTTGTGAACAGCAAGTTGAGGCCGCCACATACTCCGCTTCGAATATTGAAGTAGAGACCGTTGTCTCCTTCTTACACTGCTAGGAAACAAGCTAGTTTCCTAAAAACTGACAAGCCGCTGTTGTTGACTTGAAGTTGATCTTGCATCCCCCGTAGTCAGAGTCATAGAAGCAGTCAAATCAAAATTATCGTCCTTGGGGTACCACAACCCGATGTCGAGATTTCCCCTCAGATAATGTAAGATACGCTTAAACGCCAGATGTGTCACTCGAGGACTTGATTGATACCTGGCACATAAACAAACAGCAAGCATAATGTCAAGACAAGACGCTGTCAAATACATAAGTGAACCAATCATAGCTCGATACAGGGTAGGATCAACAGTATCCTCCAATTCGTCAGGTGACAAATTGTGACCCACGGAAAGAGGTGTAGAAGGGATTTTTCCAGCAGATATCTTGAATCGGCTCAAGACATCGTTCACATATTTCTTCTGATTTATAAAGATCCTGGTCTCAGACTAGTGAACTTGCATTCCCAAAAAGAAGCTCATCTCCCCCATAGAACTCATTTCAAATTTCGTCTGCTTCGTAGTCTCGAATTCCTTGCGAAGTCTGTCGTTAGTTGAGCCAAAGATGATATCATCAACTTATATTTGGACGAGGAGCAGATCATCACCATCATTCTTGTAGAAAAGTGTACAATTAACCGTCCCCCATTTGAAGCCACTATCAATAAGATGGTCAGCCAACATATTATACCAGGTTCTCGGGGCCTGGTGTAAACCATATAGAGCCTTGTTTAAGCGGTAAACACGCTCTGGATAGTCAGGATCTTCAAAGCCGGGAGGCTGTTTCACGTAAACTTCCTCATGAATTTCCCCGTTCAAGAATGCCGATTTAACATCCATTTGATAAACCTTGAAGTTCTTATAGGTTGCATGGGCTAAAAAGATGTGTATCGCTTCCAGTCGTGCTACTGGAGCATACACTTCCGTGTAATCGATGCCTTCCTGCTAATTATACCCAAGTACGGCCAATCGTGCCTTATCACGCACAATCACCCCACGGTCGTCTTTCTTGCACTTATATACCCATTTGTTTGGTATCGCCCGTTTAACTCTGTTGGGTTTGTCAATGAGGTCCCATACACCCAGTCGTACTAACTGTTGCAGCTCCTCCTGCATAGTCTCTACCCAAGAAGGTTCCTTGAGTGCCATTGTGACACTTTTCGGTTCGATCTGAGATAAGAAGCAGGTGTATTGTGCAATATTCAGAATACCTATTGCATGCAAATCCGCATATGCACACAACACATGATCTTCTATTGGAGATATATACATTACAATCAACATCTTCATCACAAACATTAGCCAACTGGTTTCAGGTTCTAACACCGTCATTTACATTACCAATGATCTATTTCTGTGGGTGATTCATGTGAATCCTTAAAGAAGGATTCGCAGGAACAGATACAATATCACCGAGATTGGTGATATTTTTCTCGGCTGTATCTAAAGAACAGTCGACGAGACATCTTCAATTAGAATCGGCTCGTGAACTTCTTGAGCTTCATCCAAAGGAACTGACGAAGAATCACTGAATTCAGCTTCATTGGAAGATTCAAAACAATCATTTGATGTTTCCGATACATTAGGAATCTTGTTCACTTCACACGTGGAAGAACTTGGTTTTGGAAGACATTGTTCCTCCAAATAAGATCGAACCAAATCTTCGGATATTTTGTCAACAGCTGGTGTGAACGACTTAAATAAACCATCATAATCAAACATCCAATTAGGTCCCTTGCCGGCTGGAGGTGTAGTGTATCTTTGACAATCAACATGGTACCACTCTTCCACACAACCTGAAGAAATATTGAAGACACGTTTCTTAGGAGAGTTATACCCAAGAAAATAACCTTCAAACGCCTTTTCGTCGAATTTCCCGGTGTCTTTCTTCAATACCGTACATGGACACCCGAATGGTTCCAAATACTTTAAGTTCGGCTTCCGGTTATTCAAAAGTTCATAACTGGTCTTCTTGAACTTCTTAACCGTTAGGACACGATTAAGTGTATAACAAGCAGTATTCACAACCTCGTTCCAGAATTGAACGGGAAGTTTAGAATCTGCTAGCATCGTCCTAGCCGCTTGGATCAATGTTCGGTTCTTCCATTTAGACACACCTTTTGTTGAGGAACATACGGCACTCTGAATTCCCGATGTATTCCACGTTGAATATAAAAGAAATCCAACACATTGTTTTTGAATTCAGAACCATTATCACTTTGAATTTGTCTCACTTCCAATTTGTAAAGTGATTCAATCTTAGTGATATGATTCTGAATCAAAACCGGTTTCTGATCTTTAGACCCCATAAATAATACCCATGAGTACCGAGAGAAGTCGTTAGTCACCACTAGATAATATGAATCTCCCACTATGCTAGCCCGATTCATTGGACCGAATAAATCCATGTGAAACCGTTCTAGTGGGGTTACAATCGAGTTAATCAACTTGCTTGGGTGTGACTTCTTCTTCTGTTTTCCCTTCTTACACGCAACGCAATGGTCATTGAGCTTAAAATTCTTAAGAGACACACCACCCACCAGATCATGCGCAATCAGATGATTCATTTTATGAATGTTGATGTGTCCCACACGTCGATGCCACAAAATCGAGTCTTTCTCCATTTTTTTGGAGACAAAACATGTTTCAGAAAGTGAAACGGTTAAATTAGTACTCAAGTCAAGGACATAAATATCATTCTATCTGGGAGATCGCATGACAACCATTTCTTAAGGAACAGTGTATCCCAGTTAAAGGATTACACATTCCTTATCTGTGAGGATGGTAGTGTACTGTTCATCACAAATCTGTGAAACACTCAACAGATTGTGGTCTACCTTCTCACAATAATTAACCCGCTCGAACGTAATTCTTCCATTCGAGAATTCTCCTTCCTTAGTAATCATTCGTCTGTGATTACCAGCAAAAGCTACGTACCCCCCCTGAATATCTTTAACGTTGTTGAGGAGCTCAAGATTGAATATGTCGAGAACATCCGCTGTCTAATATCCACTTGTCACCTGATATAAACTTGGATGAACTCTGCACATAAAATAAATGATTAGTTCAAAAAGGCAGCCCAGGCCTCAGTCTTGGGCTCTCCTTTCGATAATTTTGGAGACAAATTTAATTTAACATTCGAATTCGGAAATGATTGAGGCACTTACGAGTAAGTGGCTGGTTTCTTGGTTTTCTTCTTTAAGTAACCATCACGAATCACTTCCAAATCCGTATTTTTGAAAATTGGTTGAACGAAATCAACGAATTTGTTCGATACGTTAGGAGAATTAACCCGAACAACTTTCCTCGGGTTGATGTTCGAATACATTATAAAAGAATCGTCTACTTGAGATTCCTTAGATTGAATTTTCATGTCAACAACTGGAGAATTCAATATTTTAGTTGTTGTTTTGGTATTGTCAACCTTAGCTTTGCATTTCTTCGCTACATGACCTGTTTCACCACATTTGAAATACAAACATGTGTCCAAAATCTTATGTGGTGGAACAGAAGTCTTGATTTCAGGCTTTGGTTGATTAACGTAAACCTTAGGATTCTCATTAGTCACCAAGTTTGAAACCTTATCTGTTAATCCTTTTTATTTTAAATAAAATTCAAGATTTGTAGTGTTCGATGAACTCTCCAAACCTAACGATTTTACAAACTTATAGGTTTAAAAGCAGTTGCAGTTGGTTTCACTTGATCATTAGATGATTTTGATTTCAGAAATTCTTGTTCTAGCTTGGTAACTTTGGATGTGTCATCATTGCAAACACTCTCGATCATTTCAGGTTTTAAAAGATTCAAAGGAACCTCTTTATCCAAAAATACTTTAGTTAAACCTTTTAATTTAAATACTCGGCCTTTGTTTGGCTCACTTTGAGGATTAACGAATCTTATTAAATCCTCATCAGACACTTTCGGTTAGTCTGATTTCTTTACTTTAACTGAGACTTTTGGTTTGTTCAAGGAATTATCCAAAGATATTAAACCATAAACTGCTTGGTCAAATTCTTCTAGTTCATAGAGGATGTGATTGTTAGAAGGAATATTCTTATTTTTCACAATCACCTCTGGTTCGTTTAATTCCTCAATTGAACCATCAAGTTCATTCTCTGTAAAGACCGAGTTGATCTTGATATGCAATGGTTTTTGAGTCGTTGGTTTTATTGTTTCAACACTTTCATTATTCTTTGGATTAACAACGGGCTTTTCCGAGGTTGTAGATGGCTCAACAACATCGGGAATGCTTGTGTAATCACCTTTGAAAGGTGGAGGAACCTCCACAAAACCTAAACCAGCTTTACCATTCTTTTGATGCAAATAGTTAACCTCTATTATTTCATTTATAAGAAAAGATGAGTCTCTAAATTTACTAATTTTATTTTTCAACTGTAAGACTTCATTCTCTAATTTTGTAACGCTGGTTCTAAGTTTGAGAATCTCCTGAAAGTGTTCAATAATCACGAGTTTTGTAACATCCTAAAATTTATAATGTTGAATAAAGAAAGTTATGTTTAGTAATTTCACGTTTTAGTTATTTAATGTCGAGTAAGGAACGGGTCTTGGGCTTAGTTATTTTATGAACTCGGCCTGTCTCGACCCGTAGGAAGCCAACCCGAGCCTAACCAAACCCGTAGTATATAAACGAAAGTTCTTGACACTTCCACCATTTTCACCATCTTCCTTCACTTACACCCACCCAAACACTCTCATTTCTAGAGAGAGAAGCTAGAGAGAGAAAGTTCTCAAATCACAAATCCGAGTCCACAATCTTGTTCCTAATCGTTTTTGGTAAGTCCCTCTCGAAAATCATCCGTTTTCATAACCATTTTCGACCTCAAATCGAGCAAAAACTCCCATTTTCGTAACTTGAGTTTTCGGGTCAAAAACCGCCTTGTTTTGGTGTCAAAATGCAAGCTTTTGTGTTTACAAGTACTAGGGATCGATAGCCCTTTCAATCCCGAGCATTTCCATGTCAAAAACTTCGATTTTGGGTCAAAAATCTGGAAAATCTGGAAAACCCGTGGGTTTCTCCGTCGCCCAGCTTGAAGGAGTCGAATCAGACTCATTCGATCGAACCAGTCGATCGAATCAGTCCATTCGATCGAATGCGTAGATCGAACAAGTCCAGTCGACCGAATAGGGAAGCAACCGAATGGTCTCCAACTCATTCGATCGAATGAGTTTTGTATTCGATCGAATGAGTGTTGTATTCGATCGAACGTGTTCCTGTTTGATCGAACGTGTTCCTATTCGATCGAACGTGATGTATTCGATCGAACGTGTTCCTGTTTGATCGAACGTGTTCCTATTCGATCGAACGTGTTCCTATTCGATCGAATCAAGCCAGAACCAAGCTGTTTCCAAGTTCGCCTAAGGTTTAACTTCGCCTGAAGCGAAGTTCGTCTATTAAATAAATTAAAAACCTAATGGAAAATGTGTTAAGGCAGTTATCGAAAATAAAATTTTTCCAAGCTGACCTGGCAGCTTAACCCCAGCCAGGGGCTCTGCCCCTTGGACCCCGCTAGGGGCTGCCGCCCCTAGAACCCCGCTACCAGGGGCGCTGCCCCCGGACCCCCGTTCGTTGTGGGTCATATAAAGATAGAAACGCAACATAAGTAGTAGTAGCTAATTGATACGTGTAAATATTATACAGTTAGCCGTGCGCAGCTCAAGAGGGGAATAACTATTAACGGAGAGCGTAACAGTATTCAGGTGAGTTTCTAGCCCCATTTATGTGTTATGTTTTCGGGGCTGTGTGCATACTCGATGTGTTGTTAATACATTTATCCTAAGTGATAAGTGTATGCCATATGTGATATATGTGATGGATATGAATGGTTGCTTGTCGGTACGCGAACGATCTTCGGATATTGCGCGTACTGTCAGGTCAAAAATAAAGGTACGAATATTATACATCGAAGATGTATGAACATTACAAATGAATACTTGTCGGGGCGTGAACGATCTTCGGATATTGCACGTATCGACAAGAGGTATGGTTGTTAAATGAATGATGTAAAGAACGCCTAGGGTGTTCTTATGCTATGATGTAATTATTGTATATGTGAAGTAGGTGTATGCAGTTACACGAATGGTATGTGAGTTCTACGTTCGACATAGTAAGTTAGGATGGCAAATCCCTCTAGCTTTTGTCGGACATAGACTCGGCTGGTGATGGCGTAGTTAAGGACTGCGGGCCTTATACGTAAAGTAGATGATAGATGTAAACGTAGTTAAGGACTGCGGGCCTTATACGTAAAGTAGATGATAGACGTAAACGTAGATAGGGACGGTGGGCCTTATACGCGTTACAGATAATAGACGACAACGTAGTTAAGGACTGCGGACCTTATACGTATTATAGATAGGCATCAGCATAGGAAAGGACTGTGGACCTTATACGTGCTGTAGTTGTATTGTGGTAGCATAGGGGAGGACTGCGGACCTCGTACGTGCTATGGTTTAGGTTGCAACATAGGGGAGGACTGTGGACCTTGTACGTGTTGTGGATGTAGGATGGTATAGGGAAGGACTGCGGACCTTGCACGTACCATAAAGGGTGAACATAGGTAAGGACCGCGGACCTTTTACGTGTTCACGACCTTGAGTACAGGTATAGACGGCGGACTATGAACGTACTCACGGTAGACTGAGGTTAGTGGTTATAAATATGTGTGTATGTATGGTAGTAAGTGTGTATGTAGAACAGAAGGGTAACTAGTGAAGTATGGATATGTATCTACGGATATGTATGTATGTGTATGTATTGTATGGCGTTCGATTAACTAGAACTCACTCAGCGTAGCTGACTTTTAGTATGCACGCAGGTGAGCTGATTACAGAGTTAGCATGAGGACGACACACGGCATGGATTGAACGGCTGGCATCTGAAGAAAGAAGTAAAGATGTTTTAAATATAAAGTTTTGTGTTATGGTATCAAAGAAAAAGTTTAACGTTTTGTAACAAATGATTGATGTTTTATATTCCGCGAAAAGTTTTAATAAACTCTGATTGAAGAACTGTGTTTATGAGTAAATCCGACGCTAAAGTAGGGCTACCGGGTTCGGGGCCTTACAAGTTGGTATCAGAGCATAAGTTCGAGAGATTTAAGCATCCTACATGCTTAGACTCGAACAGAAAATGGGATTTAAGTAAGAAAGGAAAGAAGATGCCAGTTCAAGAATGCCATGTGTCGCTCAAGCAAGATCAGTAAAGGTAAAGTGTATGATTAAATGATATATGATAATGAGAAAAGAAAGATATGTGAACGTCAGGGATAGGAATAATTGATTGTTTGATTTGACAAAACTGCTTAAGTAGAACCAGCACAAATAGACTCATAAAGGGAAGTGTATAGGACACGGAAAGTAACGTGATCAGCTAATCACAACTGGCCACTGTTATTACCTGTTAGCCTTACTATCCTTGTACTAAATAGTTCCTTGAGTGATGATGTTTGTGTTTTTCCCTTTTAGAATACGGATGGCTGGAGCTGGAGAATTTGTGGGAACTGGGGGTCGCACAGGACGTCGTGGCAGGCCTCGTCTTGTCCGGCAACCCTCGGTAGAAGAAGCTTCCCACACCGAAGATGAAGGAAGCGCAGCTGGAGGAGACCAGAACAACAATGAAGAAGTTCAACTTAGCCCTGCAGTTCAAGCAGCCATTGTTCAAGCTGTAGTTGCTGCTGTGAAGAACCTGAATCCCGAAGGATCTGCTGGAAGCCGTGAGCGAACTGCTGAAGGGGCAGGGGGTGATGGTAAGGAGGTTGGGGAAGGAGAAAGAGGGGCCTCGAGCGAGGATAAGTCTGTGAAAGTCGATGATATGAGAAGAGGACAAGGTGGGTGCAGCTATAAGTCCTTCAAAGGATGCGACCCGCCGAAGCTGACTGGGTTGGGAGACGCAATCGCTACTCTCCAATGGATAACCACTATGGACAAGGTTATCCGCATTAGCGAATGCCGTCCCGACCAAGCTGTGGGTTATGCTACTCAGTCATTTGTGGAAGAAGCTATGTATTGGTGGGAAAGTGTGGAGCAGAGAAAGACTAGGGATGAGATCAAGGCGTTGAGATGGGACGATCTGAAAGAGTTGGTGATGAAGAAGTTCTGTGCAGATGCAGAGGTTGAAAGGACGGAGATGAAGTTCCTGAATTTGAAGGCCGGTATGATGACGCATCGTGAGTATACTACTGAATTCAGCCGACTATCTAGATTGGTGCCTGATATGGTTGACAATGAGGTCAAAAGAATCAAATGTTATGTGAGGGGATTGCCACAAAAAGTCCGCATGTTGGTCAGGGCAAATAAACCTGCTACTTTTGACTCTGCTGTTGAACTTGCAGAAGTGGTTTATGCTGACCTGGCTGAGGACGATGTGGTGGTGGGGGAAAAGAAGGAGAAGAAATGGGCTACCTCTGCTAAGCGGTCTGGCGAGATGGTGACAACAACTGATGAGAGGAAGGCCAAGGTTGGGAACAAGGATGCATGTAAGACGTGTGGGCAAGTGCACCCGGGAGAATGCAAGACTGGGACAGACAGGTGCTATCGGTGTGGAAAGAGTGGGCATTATTCTCGAGAATGCCCTGATCGTCCAAAGTGCTTCAAATGCGGAAAAGCTGACCACATGGCTAGGGATTGCAAGGAATCAGGGGCGGTAGGTGCGAAAGGATGAAGACTTTGGGAAACTGCAGAGAGGAACACCTGATGAAGGAATAATTGCTCATGCAATGGTTTTATTAAATTACATTTGCTTAAGAACTTGTTTTGTGTTAAGGTCTAAAAACTTATGATTATCTGTGGCGTGTAATTATTTTGAGTTTGGTTAAGAATGATTATTATGTTATGGTGAAATGTTGTTTTAGACAATAGTGTTAAAAGTACTAATCGAAACCCTTAGAAGGATGAGATGAGTCTTGGTGCATCGAGGGTCTCATGGACAAGCTACCTTAAATAGCTAAAACACATGACCACCATTCGATGGCTGTAAAGTCGGAAGTAGGAAGGGTAACTCAGAAAGCGAAGGCATTTCTATAAAACGTGTAAATGTAAGAAGTTTTCCTTTTTAGGGAATAAGTTAGGTTTCGGGGACGAAACCTCTTTAAGGAGGGAAGACTTGTAACATCCTAAAATTTATAATGTTGAATAAAGAAAGTTATGTTTAGTAATTTCACGTTTTAGTTATTTAATGTCGAGTAAGGAACGGGTCTTGGGCTTAGTTATTTTATGAACTCGGCCTGTCTCGACCCGTAGGAAGCCAACCCGAGCCTAACCAAACCCGTAGTATATAAACGAAAGTTCTTGACACTTCCACCATTTTCACCATCTTCCTTCACTTACACCCACCCAAACACTCTCATTTCTAGAGAGAGAAGCTAGAGAGAGAAAGTTCTCAAATCACAAATCCGAGTCCACAATCTTGTTCCTAATCGTTTTTGGTAAGTCCCTCTCGAAAATCATCCGTTTTCATAACCATTTTCGACCTCAAATCGAGCAAAAACTCCCATTTTCGTAACTTGAGTTTTCGGGTCAAAAACCGCCTTGTTTTGGTGTCAAAATGCAAGCTTTTGTGTTTACAAGTACTAGGGATCGATAGCCCTTTCAATCCCGAGCATTTCCATGTCAAAAACTTCGATTTTGGGTCAAAAATCTGGAAAATCTGGAAAACCCGTGGGTTTCTCCGTCGCCCAGCTTGAAGGAGTCGAATCAGACTCATTCGATCGAACCAGTCGATCGAATCAGTCCATTCGATCGAATGCGTAGATCGAACAAGTCCAGTCGACCGAATAGGGAAGCAACCGAATGGTCTCCAACTCATTCGATCGAATGAGTTTTGTATTCGATCGAATGAGTGTTGTATTCGATCGAACGTGTTCCTGTTTGATCGAACGTGTTCCTATTCGATCGAACGTGATGTATTCGATCGAACGTGTTCCTGTTTGATCGAACGTGTTCCTATTCGATCGAACGTGTTCCTATTCGATCGAATCAAGCCAGAACCAAGCTGTTTCCAAGTTCGCCTAAGGTTTAACTTCGCCTGAAGCGAAGTTCGTCTATTAAATAAATTAAAAACCTAATGGAAAATGTGTTAAGGCAGTTATCGAAAATAAAATTTTTCCAAGCTGACCTGGCAGCTTAACCCCAGCCAGGGGCTCTGCCCCTTGGACCCCGCTAGGGGCTGCCGCCCCTAGAACCCCGCTACCAGGGGCGCTGCCCCCGGACCCCCGTTCGTTGTGGGTCATATAAAGATAGAAACGCAACATAAGTAGTAGTAGCTAATTGATACGTGTAAATATTATACAGTTAGCCGTGCGCAGCTCAAGAGGGGAATAACTATTAACGGAGAGCGTAACAGTATTCAGGTGAGTTTCTAGCCCCATTTATGTGTTATGTTTTCGGGGCTGTGTGCATACTCGATGTGTTGTTAATACATTTATCCTAAGTGATAAGTGTATGCCATATGTGATATATGTGATGGATATGAATGGTTGCTTGTCGGTACGCGAACGATCTTCGGATATTGCGCGTACTGTCAGGTCAAAAATAAAGGTACGAATATTATACATCGAAGATGTATGAACATTACAAATGAATACTTGTCGGGGCTGTGAACGATCTTCGGATATTGCACGTATCGACAAGAGGTATGGTTGTTAAATGAATGATGTAAAGAACGCCTAGGGTGTTCTTATGCTATGATGTAATTATTGTATATGTGAAGTAGGTGTATGCAGTTACACGAATGGTATGTGAGTTCTACGTTCGACATAGTAAGTTAGGATGGCAAATCCCTCTAGCTTTTGTCGGACATAGACTCGGCTGGTGATGGCGTAGTTAAGGACTGCGGGCCTTATACGTAAAGTAGATGATAGATGTAAACGTAGTTAAGGACTGCGGGCCTTATACGTAAAGTAGATGATAGACGTAAACGTAGATAGGGACGGTGGGCCTTATACGCGTTACAGATAATAGACGACAACGTAGTTAAGGACTGCGGACCTTATACGTATTATAGATAGGCATCAGCATAGGAAAGGACTGTGGACCTTATACGTGCTGTAGTTGTATTGTGGTAGCATAGGGGAGGACTGCGGACCTCGTACGTGCTATGGTTTAGGTTGCAACATAGGGGAGGACTGTGGACCTTGTACGTGTTGTGGATGTAGGATGGTATAGGGAAGGACTGCGGACCTTGCACGTACCATAAAGGGTGAACATAGGTAAGGACCGCGGACCTTTTACGTGTTCACGACCTTGAGTACAGGTATAGACGGCGGACTATGAACGTACTCACGGTAGACTGAGGTTAGTGGTTATAAATATGTGTGTATGTATGGTAGTAAGTGTGTATGTAGAACAGAAGGGTAACTAGTGAAGTATGGATATGTATCTACGGATATGTATGTATGTGTATGTATTGTATGGCGTTCGATTAACTAGAACTCACTCAGCGTAGCTGACTTTTAGTATGCACGCAGGTGAGCTGATTACAGAGTTAGCATGAGGACGACACACGGCATGGATTGAACGGCTGGCATCTGAAGAAAGAAGTAAAGATGTTTTAAATATAAAGTTTTGTGTTATGGTATCAAAGAAAAAGTTTAACGTTTTGTAACAAATGATTGATGTTTTATATTCCGCGAAAAGTTTTAATAAACTCTGATTGAAGAACTGTGTTTATGAGTAAATCCGACGCTAAAGTAGGGCTACCGGGTTCGGGGCCTTACAAGTTTGCAATTAACTTCCGCTTTCAAGTCGTGATTACTTTCAGATAGATTTTTGATTTTAATAGTAGATTAATCCAAGAGTTTGGATTTTTGTCTGAAACAATCCTTCAACATAGAATGCTCGTTCACGAGTTGCTGTTGATACACGTTTTGTACGTCTCAGTCTTTATCAGGGCATTAATGTATTTAGTATAAAGTATAGGGGTCTTAATGTAAATATGGCTAAATGAGTCATTCGCTCTAATGTAATGTTACATTCGTTACCCTGTAAGGAATGTAACACATTCGTCTAATTGTAAGCTCATTCGTTAACCCTGTTTAACGAATGAGATAACGAATGAGGGCTATTCGTTATAGGTTAAAGTATTAACGAATGAAGAGTTCATTCGTATGGTTTAATATAACGAATGACACATTCGTTAACTGTTAAGTTAACGAATGTGGTCATCCCCTATATATATTCTGTAAATTATTCATTAATGTAAGTTTTTTCCAAGTTTCCAAATTTTCAGTTCATTCTCTCTCGTTACTTTGTCATCTCCATAACGTAATCCAGCTTAATCGTATATCAATCAACATGTGTATCGTTGTTATCAAGATCTAGATCCGTATTCAAGGTTCAATCAAGTGGTATCAGAGCCTTGGATCTATCTACGATACATAATCGTGTGTTAATCGTATTCAATTGATTCGGTTTCATGATGAATTGATTGAGTTTTAAGGTAAACTGATAATGGTAGAAACAGAGACTATGTTTAATGAGGATTTGAACTAGTTTGTTTTGTGTTTGTCAGTTCGGACTAGGCAATTAAGGTTCGGATTTGGTTTTGGATTGTTTTGATAGAAGTTTTAAGTAGTTTCAGTAAGTTCGGACGAGTTGGAAGTTGAAATTGGAAGTTTGAATCGTTGAAGACTGATTCGTTAAAATGAAGTCTTATTCGTTAGGATGAAGCCTGATTCATTACACTGTTTACACTCATTCGCTAAGACCTAACCACTCATTCGCTATAACTTCAATCTCATTCGTTCAATCTTATTTGTGAAGATCAAACCTTATTCGTTCAATCTTATTCGTTAAAGCCTGATTCGTTCAAGCTTATTCGTTAAGCCTGATTCGTTAGATAAATTTTTTAACGAATATCCCATTCGTTAAAGTAATCAATTTTTAACGAATATCCCATTCGTTGAAGTAATCAATTTTTAACGAATATTCCATTCGTTAAAGTATTAACGAATATCCCATTCGTTACTGGTTCATTCGTGTGAACAGTAAACGAATAACCTTTGAAAGTTTGACAATTTTAATCCCTGAAATTTATCATGGCTGCTCAGAATTCATCTTATTATGCGTTAGCATCACAGAATGTCTTATTGCAACAGATGCTGATGATGGATAACGAGATTGGCAGTCACAATAAGTGTCCCAAGCTGTTGAAACTATCGGACTTTGCCCGTTAGGAACCAAGATTCCGTGCACATCTGGGATCCGTGCATCCTAGCAGTGTTCGTTTTCTTGATGATGTTTATGCTGCACCACTGATCGGTAATGACAATACAAGTTGGACTCCGAAACCTTTTAAGGATTATGAGACACATGAGTTGAAGGACTTTGAAAGTGAAACGAAAGCATATTCTACACTCACAATGGCTTTACCGGAACATATTTTTCATCAATATAGTACGATCAAAGTCTGTGCTTCACTGTTTACTACCTTGAAAACGAGAAGTTTGGGAAATACTCTTGAAAGCAAGAAGACTTTGGTGAAATTTCAATTCAGAAATTTTATCCTGATGAAAAATGAAACTGTAGAAGAAATGATCAACCGTTTCAGCCATTTGATTGTTGAGATGTCATCTGTTGATCTTGAGCCAACTGAACAAGATAAGATTGATACTTTAAAGAATGCTTTACCTACAGATTATTCAACTTTTTCGTTCGTTCTTAAAGAGAACGGTTTCTTTTAGAAACCTGAACTGACTGCTGTACAATTCATTAACAAGATCGAAGAAAGGGAATTTAATCTTAAATGTCAATCTACCTTGAAAGAAAATCAAAATCAGCAGTCATCAACTCAGAATCCATTACTTTATGGTGGTGCATTACCGGCAAACAATGCGACAAGCTCAGTTGATGCATTCTTTGCTCAATATCAAGAGGATCCTAATGTAAACAATTCTCCTAATGTATGTTTCATGGCGAGTGGTGCAACTGGAAACTCAAATGCTCATACTTTAAGCCTACCCAAGGTTAATTTACAAGAAGCTGAACAACACTTCGCTTTTGTATGTGCATTCATGACTTCATATGAACAACTGGTGGGAAGTAAGATTGCTACGAGTGATCTCAAAGATGAGGACTATGATCAAATCGACCCAGATGATCTTGAGCTTATGGATTTGAAGTGGAACATAGCCATGATTGTTCAAAAGGTTAAAATATTCATGCAACAAACGGGAAAAGATCTTCCCACGTTGAACAAAAGGGTTGGATTTGATAAATTAAAAGTCAAATGTTATAATTGCAGTGAATTTGGCCATTTTGCCAAAGAATGTGACAAGCCGAAGAAAGATTTATCTGGCTCAAGCAATTCTAACCGTTCTTCTACAAAGTTTTCATCTGGAGGAGATAAAAGTAACACTACTAGCTCTGGTGATCAAGAAAAATCTCTAGTTACTCAAGCTTTATTGGTAAATGATGGAGTTGATTGGTCTCAGCGTTTATTGGGAAACCAGGCAAACGTTGCTATCGTTGAGCCTGTGGAAAAGTTTGAGGATGCAAGTAGCGATAATGTATTAGAAGGTGGTGATTCTTCTGACTCGGAAACTGACAGTGATCAATCTCTGTCATCTTCACAAGAATCATCTCCTGAAGAAACTGCATCTTATGCCTGCATGGCTAAGATTGATGAGGTATGTCCTACACCTCAAATTAATGTAAATTGTTCTGAGTGTGCTGTGTTAAAAGCCAAACTTGAAACAACATTAACTCAAACAATACATTTACTAATGATTACTTTACTATCAAGGAATGCTATAAGCAAAAGACAAAATTGCTTGAGCAAACGAATCTGAAAATTCAGATAGTAATCATGATCTTAAAGCTAAGGTCCATTGTAAAATTATTGAAGTGGATCAACATTTAAAGGAGATTCTTCATCTTCGAACTTGCATTTCCAAACTCGAACAAGAAAAAATGGAATTAAATCATAAACTTAGTAAATTCAGAGATTCTTCTTTCTTGTTGAATGAAATAATTAAGGTTAATCATTCACATAAAAAGAATGGAAAAGCAGGTTTGGGATTCGTCGAAATTCCTCCTCCATTTAATCAGGATTACAGTAGCATTTCTAAGGCAGAAAATTCTTTAAATATACCTACTGTTAAACCTGAAAATGTTGAGACATGTGAACCGACTCATGAACCAGTTATTATTGAAAGCAAAAAGGTGTTTATAAAAATGAAATGGACAGTTCAATTGAGGAGTTGATTGAAACAGATGTGATTGTTAAAAATAAGGACATTCCAATTGATAATCACATTCTGTGTGAACCAGAAGATTTTGAAAAAGTTGTTTATGATGCAAAATCTTCAAATGTTTCTTTAAACAATTCAAGTGTTCCTAATGAGCTTCCTAAAGTAATTCCAAAGGAACAAGTTAATGTAACTTCCACAGACAAGCTTTCAGTGTCTGATGAGGAATTAATGCAATTTATTAATCCTCCACTGAAAACTTCAACTGGAAAAGTATTTAAATTAAAAGGTCTCTCAAAAGTGTTCTCAGACAAAGAAGTTCCATTGAATCTTCTTAAACCAGAATTGATTGATAGTGTATTTCAAGATGAAACTACTCAAATGACTGAACTTGAGAGGAAATTTCTTCAATCAAAAACTAGTAATGTTCAAAAACAAAAAACAAATGTTTTTAAACCTATAAAATTCATCAAATCGTCTGGTTTGGAAAATTCATCGAATTTGACAAATCTTGAATTTTACAAAACGAAGAAGGGTTTAAAACATGAGTTATCAAAGAAGGTCACTTTTGAGACACCTAAATTTGATAATTTGAAAACTTTGTTATCACAACCGACCGGTACATCATCACAACGAAGTTTAGACTCTCGACTATGTTTCAAGTGTGGTGAACCGGGTCACGTTTCAAGACGATGCAAAGCAAAGATCGATAATATCAAAAATTATTCAACTAAATGAATGATTTTTCTAACATAAAAGAAAATCAAATTGATGATTCTTTTATAATGTATTCAAACATCAATCCGAGGAAAGTTATTCGGATTGATGCACTTAATGTATTGAACACATGTGTTGACCGTGCTCAACCCATTTGTTCAAACACAGATTTGGGAAGAATCCTTGATGGTTATCTTAAGAAGAAATCTAAGAAAATTGCCACTTATTCTCAAGTACCGAATATGTGTGTTAATTTATTAAGTTCTCCAAATGTTTCAAAGGGAGAGCCCAAGACTGAGGCTTGGGCTGCCTTTTTGAACTAATCATTTTACTTGATTATGCAGGATACATCTAGGTCCGTATCAACTCAACAATGGATATTGGATAGCGGATGTTCTCGGCATATAACCGGTAACATAGACCTTCTGCACAACATTAAAGATATTCAAGGGGGTTATGTGGCGTTTGCTGGTAATCAAGGAGGGATGATTACAAAAGAAGGAGAAGTTTCAAACAGTAGAATTACGTTTGAAAAGGTTAATTATTGTGAAAAGGTGGATCACAATCTGTTGAGTGTTTCACATATTTGCGATAAGAAGTTTACCACCATTTTTACCGACAAGGAATGTGTTATTCTTCAACCAGGATTCACAATTCCAGAAGACATGGTTGTCATGCGATCACCTCGATCAAATGATATTTATGTACTTGATATGAGTTACGATATCAAAGTTTCGCCCTCATCTACTTGCTTCGTGTCTAAAGCGACAGAGAAAGACTCTATTCTTTGGCATAGACGCATGGGACACATTCACTTAAGAAAAATGAACTTTTTGATGACAAATGATTTAGTGAATGGAATGTCTCTCAAGAACTTTAAATTTAATGATCATTGCGTCGCATGCAAGAAGGGAAAACAGAAGAAAAAATCTCACCCGACCAAATCACTAAACGATATCGTTACTCCTTTGGAACGACTTCATATGGATATCTTTGGTCCAGTGAACCGTGCTAGCATTGCTGTAGATTTTTATTGTTTGGTTGTGACCAATGATTTCTCTCGTTACTCGTGGGTGTTATTTATGGGATCGAAAGATCAAACTCCTGTGTTGATTCAAAACCTTATTACAAAGATCGAATCACTTTACAACCTGAAAGTGAGACGAATTCGTAGTGACAATGGAACTGAGTTCAAAAATAATGTATTGGATTTCTTCTGTATTCAGAAAGGAATTCATCGGGAATTCAGTACACCTTATGTTCCTCAACAGAATGGTGTGTCTGAGCGAAAGAATCGTACGTTGATTGAAGCTGCACGTACAATGCTGGCTGATTCAAAGCTACCTGTTGAATTCTGGAACGAAGCTATGAATATTGCTTGCTACACATTGAATAGTGTACTAACGGTAAAGAAGCTCAAGAAGACTAGTTATGAGCTTCTACATAATTGTAAACCGAACTTAAAGTATTTGGAACCATTTGGGTGTCCATGTACTGTGTTGAAGAAAGTTGTTGGAAAGTTCGATGAGAAAGTTTTTGAGGGTTATTTCTTGGGTTATAATTCTCCGAAGAAACGGGTTTTCAATCTTTCTTCTGGTTGCGTAGAGGAATGGTATCACGTTGATTGTCAAAGTTATACTACTCCACCAACTGGTACAGGACCCGATTGGATGTTCGATTACGAACGATTATTTAATTCATTTACATCAACAGTTACTGATATACCTGAAGATCTCGTTAGATCGTATTTGGAGGATCAATGTCTTCCAAGTCCAAGGTTTTCCTCGGTTGATGCAAGTGACTCTCCTAATGTATCTGAAACGTCAAACGATGTTTCTGAATTTTTCGATGATGCTGATTTTGTTGATTCATCGTCTGTACTGGTAGATGATGCTCAAGAACCTAACGAGCCTATTCTAATTAGTGATGATGCATTATCTGTCTCTTTAGACACTGCGGAGGAGAATAGTACTAATTTAGGTAGTAATGTATCTATTCCTGCGAATCCTACTTTACGGATTCATTCGCAACATCCACAGGATCAGATAATTAGTGATGTGAACGACGGGGTTCGCACAAGGCACCAATTGGCTAACATATGTGATGATCAATCTGATCATAATGTATCTCCTACTGAGGATTCGATTGTTTGTGCTTATGCGGATTTGCACTCTTCGGGTATCCTTAGTATTGCACAATACACCTGCTTTTTATCACAGATATAACCAACAAGTGTCGTAATGGCACTCAAGGAACCATCATGGGTTGAAGCTATGCAGGAGGAGCTGCAACAGTTTGTTAGACTGGGTGTATGGGACTTAATCGACAAACCCGATCGCGTTAAAAAGGTGATTCTTACAAAATGGGTTTTTAAGTGCAAGAAGGACGATCGTGGGGTTATTGTGCGAAATAAGGCGCGTTTGGTCGTTCTTGGTTACAATCAACAGAAAGGCATAGATTATACAGAAGTGTATGCTCCGGTGGCACGACTGGAGGCTATACGAATATTTCTTGCCTATGCAGCCTACAAAAACTTCAAAATTTATCAAATGGATGTAAAATCGGCATTTTTGAACGGAGCAATTCATGAAGAAGTGTACGTGAAACAGCCTCCTGGCTTCGAGGATCCAGACTTTCCAGAGCGTGTTTATCGTTTAAACAAAGCTCTGTATGGTTTGCATCAGGCCCCGAGAGCCTGGTATAGCACGTTGGCTGATCATCTGATTGAAAGTGGATTCAAGAGGGGAACTATGGATTGTACGTTATTTTACAAGAATATGGGTGATGATTTGCTCCTCGTCCAAATTTACGTGGACGATATTATTTTTGGTTCGACAAACGATAGTTTATGCAAAGACTTCGAGAAAACAATGCAGACAAAATTCGAGATGAGTTCGATGGGAGAAATGAGTTTCTTTCTGGGTTTGCAAGTTCACCAGTCTGACGCCGGGTTCTTTATCCATCAGACAAAATATGTGAACGATGTCTTGAGACGATTCAAGATATCCGATGGCAAAATTCCCTCTACCCTCTTCCCGTGGGTCACAATTTATCACCGGATGAATTGGAGGATACTGTAGATCCGACTCTATATCGAGCTATGATTGGATCACTCATGTATTTGACTGCTTCTCGACCGGACATTATGTTTGCTGTCTGTTTATGTGCTAGGTATCAATCGAGTCCCCGAGTGACTCACCTGGCAGCAGTAAGGCGTATCTTACATTATCTGCGGGGAACTCCAGACATCGGGTTATGATACCCCAAAGACGACAACTTTGATCTCACCGCCTTTACTGACTCGGACTATGGAGGTTGCAAGATTAATTTCAAATCGACAACGGCGGGATGTCAATTCTTAGGAAACCGGCTTGTTTCCTGGCAGTGTAAGAAGCAGACAACGGTCTCAACTTCAACAGCCGAAGCGGAGTATGTGGCAGCCTCGAGTTGCTGTTCACAGGTTCTCTGGATCCAGCAACATTTGCGGGATTACGGTTTGAAGTTTCTTACTACTCCTATTTTTATTGATAATTCTGCTGCAATTTCTATCACCAAAAATCCGGTTCAACATTCAAAAACAAAACATATTGAAATCTGTTATCACTTTATTCGTGATTGTTATGAAAAGAAATTAATATCAATTGATAAAATTCATACGGATTTTCAAAAGGCTGACCTTTATACTAAAGCTTTTGACAAAACGCGTTTTCATTACTTGCTTGGTATAAATGGTTTAAAATCTTTCACAGAAATTCAAAAGCTTGGTTAGATCATTTTTTTTGTTTTATTTGTTATTTCATTTTTTATTGTTTTTAGGGGGAGAAAATAGAAAAATACAAAAATAGTGTGGTTTCGTTTGTACAGAAAAATTCTATAAAATCCAAAAACATTCAAATATTGAAAAATCCAAAAACATTGAAAAATGCTCCTCAAAATTGAGTTTTGAAGCAAAAAGGAAAAATGATAGTACATTGACTTAGCGGACCTAACACATGAATAAAGTAGACTAAAAAGTGCCGTAAGATCAATTGTATGATGTGTATGATAGGCTTAACAGATCGTATAAGTGCTTGAAAGATATAAATCTAAATGCTTGCCAAATCTAGTGGTGTTACATCTTGATGCATAGTTAATATCTGTATTAAGTATCAAAAAGCTTTAAAGATTGCTGTGTGTGCATACAGTTTTGAAGAAAATTCTGTTTTATTTTATTTTTAATTTTGCAAAGAAATTCAACTTCATTTTTTCTTTATTTTTATTCAAATCTTGTATCCTCTCCTGCGCGATAAGATTATCCGACCTGAGGGTTAGGATTTGGATTTTCTGCTTTATTTTCTTGGTTTTTCGTATAAAATCTTGGACTTTCTCCGCGCGATAATACGGGATTATCCGAATTGAGAGTTAAGATTTTATGCAACTTCAACTTATTTTATCTTTTTATTTTTGTTAAAATGGAACCTTATCTGCGTATAGTAATACCGATCTTAAGGAAAAATTTTAACTTTCTGCTTTATTTTCTTTTTGTTATTTTTGTATGAGTCACAGCTAATCAATTCAAAGAAGAAAAACGTACATGTGAAATTCAATGTATAAGAGATATGAAACTGTGTCTGACAGGTGGGTTCCACATAAGATTTGTGCTTAATTGAACCTTAAAATGTATCATAAAGTTATGGACGGATCTGTCTAAAGTTTAAAGTGGACAATTATATCTGCAATCATCTTTGGGTTACTTGCATAACGATGTCAAAATTGAAGTGTAGTCTAGGACGTTATTAGTCAATATGATTCCCTGCTCAACTCACAAAAATATGCACTGCTTTTCATTTACTGTGTTTAATTCTTTGCTACTTAAAAATTTTCAAAATATACAAAAAGATTTTATATTCTTTTTATTTTTCTGCTTTAGTTTCGATTTGCCAAGCTAGCGAATTAATCATTGAGAAAAGGAAAAAGAGTTAAACCTCGGAACAAAAAAAAAAATTAAGTTAAATCGTGCTTAACGTATTTTCAATTGGTAAAAATTGATGATTTTAATGTAAAAAATCCGTTTAAGTTAAGTATTACCGATCCACGGTGATCGGGTATTTTAATGTATGCAATTAAAACCCTAATTGGTTTTAATGATTATTTAATTCCTTAAAATGAGACATGGTGATTCGTTAAAAAGTTTAACGAATGTAATACCATTCGTTATTTAAACATAACGAATAAGTTTCTCATTCGTTATAAAGACATTCGCTTCCGTTGTGTATAACGAATGAAAGACATTCGTTTAAACACTTAACGAATAAGAATGGCTAATGTATTATTCGTTAAAGATTAACGAATGACTTAGTTATTCGTTAACAATTTAACGAATGAGAGAAGATTCGTTAAAATTTTTAACGAATGAGATTCAAAAGTTAACGAATGAGGTCATTCGTTAGTTCAAATTTTGAACGAATAACCTCGATTCGTGTGAAATTATTGGATATAATCCCTAGGTTAGACGAATGACGGTTCATTCGCCTATTTCCTATTCCATTGCCATTTCCAAACGAAACTCTGCCAAAATTTTATCAGAATCCATTGCTTGCATATTAGATTCATTGATTGATCTATTTGTCTTCAACAGGTAATGGAGATCATAACCATACCATTCTCATGGAATTTCATCAGTGTTTGAGCGTTAATTGCTATAGTAAAACTATGAATATTCATCGATGAATTATTTGTTAATGAAATTCTTAACTGAATCAACATTAGACTAAAAATCATTGTTTTAAGCACATGCAACTGATTTCCGAACATGTTTAGCCTAATTAATGGATAAAATGTTTGGAAATTCAGAAGATTAATCGATGAATATCGTCGGTTTTGACTTTGATAAGTCAAAATTGATTATAATTTGACTCCAGTGTTAGTCAAATTGATAATTGAGTCCGATTCGTTATCTTTATACCGAACATCACATGATTCGTTGTTGGTGTAACGAATGATAGTCTGATTCGTTAATGGGTTAACGAATAACTTTTTGATTCGTTAAAATAACGAATGGATAGTTAAATTTCATAACGAATCAGATTTGATTCGTTAAATGATTCTAATGAATCTGGGTTATTCGTTAAACTTGATTCGTTACTTGTAACGAATAGGTTAATGATTAACGAATGTCTCTTTTAATGTATAACGAATGTCACATTCGTTTAAAGTTTTTAGCGAATGTGATAGTCATTCGTTAATATGTTGATTATTTTGAAATATTTTGCTAATGTATGTTTGTTCTAAACAGATATGGCACTGTCTTGGAATAAGAGCCACAACATATGTGCATTTGTAGAGCCGAACTTTGAAGATACTCCTATCTTTGGGGGTATGATTCGTTTTCTCATCCGCTCAAGAATCTACAAGGCCATCTCTACCCGAACAGTTGTATATCAGAAGATTATTAGGGAATTCTGGAATACTGCCAGCTTTAATGAAGCAGAAAATCAGATTGAAGCAGTTGTTCAGAATAAGCGGGTTGTGATAGATGTTGGAGTTATTCGAGACTCACTGGGTTTTCATGATACTATTGATGATAGGTGTGAGTTCGATCGAGTGTTGATAAGAGGATTATTCGGCCGAGTAAAGTATAATGGAGATTTAGGTAAATCAATGTACAACAAAGCGAACTTGTGTGAACAATACAAGTATCTGCTTCATGTTCTTATACATTGCCTGGGTGGTCGGAAAGGAGGTTTCGACGAGTGTAGGGTGATGTTACAATCTGCTTTCGTGGCCCTAGTGCTGAATAAACCATTCAATTTCTCTGAATTGGTTTACTATCATCTGAAGGAGAATATCACCAGCAGACACAAATTCTTAATGTATCCTCGTTTTCTGCAAATGATGATCAACGACTTGGTGCCAGACTTGGAGAAAGATCAAGTTGATGTTATGAAGCTAGAACATATGAACGAAGAAACTATGAGACAGTTGAGATCTTATAGAGGTCAGAGTTTGGAAGATCGACCAAGGTATAAACGTTTGATTGGTCATTTAGCAGATGTTGATTATGTCGCGCCATCTAATGATTGTTGGATTCATGACGATTCCGATTCGGAACGTGAAGATGGTGATGGTAATGACGGTGAAGATGATGGTGGTGATGGTGGTCCAGAACCACAAGCTGAGTTAAGTTATGAACAGAAGCGTAAGCGTAAAGGTAAAGAACCGATGACAGAAGAAGGGGAGAAAGTCAAGAAACAAAGAGTTAGAAGGGGTTCGGGGATTGAGATACCAAGCCAGCCTTTTGTACCTTCTACTGCTGTTTCTACTCCTATTATTTCTTCTACTGCATCTCCAGTTCCAGGTGCACAGATTCCACGATCTCCTACTCCTAATATTATATCAGATTTTCCTCGTTCTCCAACACCTGTGCAAATGCCTACGTCTCCAATGCCTCCAACTCTTACTACTATGAGGCCTGATATTCAGTTTGGAGATATATTATATAATGTATTGGCACAGATGCCTACACCACAGCCAACAACACCTGTTACTCCTGTTACACCTATACCGTTGTCGAGGCCTGAGCATTCCTTTATGACATTCAGTCGTCCTCAGGGTCCTATGCAACCAATACATCCTAATTTTTATCTTATGGCTCCTCACGCTCAATGGTTTCATATGATGAATCTGTTGCATTTACAACACACACAAATGCAAGAAGATCGAGCTGCACATGAGCTAGCGCAACGAAACTTACTGAGACATCTTCTTACAGCTCAGCGTGATAATAAAGAACTTCGAGCCCTTGTTACTGCTCAGGGGGAAAGGTTAGACAAACAAGAGGAGATTATTCTTCAACTGACATGCAAAGAAGATGAATTAAAGAACTTGAAAAATAATGAAGATGACCAGGATGGTGCAGGGGGTGGGGTAGATCAGCAACCGGGCGGCGGAAGTTCTACACCGTCGGCGGGTAATAAGACTGATGCTGGTGTTGGTGGTGGATCAGAAGCGAGTAATCTACAGATTGTTCCATATAAATATTACACGAGAGCCAAGCCAATAGATGTTATTCCGGCTAATATGCTTCTGTTTGTAGGATTGGATGGGATTGTTTACAGTATGGTGAATGCAGATGAGATCGAAGAAGGTGAATTTGTTGATCATTCGTAACAAAAGAACAAATTGCCTTACTTCTGGATCTAAACGATGATGAGATTGAGGAATTGGGTAAAAATGTGGATGTGGAGATGGAAGATAGTACTGATACAGGTATTCCTCACGGGAATGTATCTGATTTTGAAGAAGTGGAAATGGAAGATATTACTGCTGAAGAATATCCAGAGTTCTACACAGATAATAACAATAACTCGGGTATTCCATTCTTTACAACTGAGCATTTCAATGCAGCAGAACATTGACTACAGGAAGAAAAAGTTCAGTTAAAAGCTGCTGAATCGAGCTATGTGTCCACTACAGAGAAGAAGAGGAAACGTGCTTTTGATGGTATGTTTGAGCATAACGTTGAAAAGATGAATAAGATGATCGAGACTTTCAGATATTATGATCGAGAAGATGTGAAAGTTGAGAAAGCTCGAGAATCTGCATACCAGATGAAGAAGTATAAGCCTGTTAAAGACATTAAAGGTGATATGGTGGCATGGCAATACGATTCAGATCTTAAGGTATATATCGTTAAGTGGGAGCATGGTATTTATTATTTCAAACGCCCACACGATATTTTATCTATGCCTCGGTGGTATCTACGAACCTTAGCCAATCGTCCGTTTGTTAATCGTGGAGACGATAAATGGGATAGCTGGTTCTACAGGCAGTTATTGCATGAAACCCGCTTTGGTTTCAAATTCTTCCAGCCTCAGGTGCCGAAACACAAATATATTGATGAGATAGATACACGCACAGGATGGAGGAAGTTAATTTTAATAGTGAAACCGCCGAAGACGATGAAGAGGGTTCCGATGAAGATATTCCCTCAGAGTCTTTTCACCTCATTTAATTATTGGTATTATGATAATCGTACAGGTGAAGCGGTTATTGTTTATGGCCAGGGGTCACACACAAAGATGTTACGTGTAATTGATCCGATGTGGCGGGTCAATCTATCTGAGTCTGACAACGACGCGTTATTCACAAGTCAGATCAGATTCGCTAATGTAAAGGATTATGATCTTGCAATGCAGTTTCAGAGGGTTGTTCATGTCTGCTACGCATACAAGATTCATAGCTGCGTTGATTGGAAGACAAAGATGTTTCAACGCTAAAGTATGATAAAGAGCTAGAGACGAGGGGGAGTTTGTTGATACACGTTTTGTACGTCTCAGTCTTTATCAGGGCATTAATGTATTTAGTATAAAGTATAAGGGTCTTAATGTAAATATGGCTAAATGAGTCATTCGCTCTAATGTAATGTTACATTCGTTACCCTGTAACGAATGTAACACATTCGTCTAATTGTAAGCTCATTCGTTAACCCTGTTTAACGAATGAGGGCTATTCGTTATAGGTTAAAGTATTAACGAATGAAAAGTTCATTCGTATGGTTTAATGTAACGAATGACACATTCGTTATTAGTTAAGTTAACGAATGTGGTCATCCCCTATATATATTCTGTAAATTATTCATTAATGTAAGTTTTTTCCAAGTTTCCAAATTTTCAGTTCATTCTCTCTCGTTACTCTGTCATCTCCAAAACGTAATCCAGCTTAATCGTATATCAATCAACATGTGTATCGTTGTTATCAAGATCTAGATCCGTATTCAAGTTTCAATCAATTGCTTATTTTGTTGTAATGTAGACTCAAGTTTACACTTGAGTTCACAACAATTCTCACACTCAATAATGACTTGGGTTGTTATTGTCTCGTGTGACTCGTTCATGGATAATTTAAAAGACGAGTTAGTACAAACCTCCTCGATCTTCGCCATACAGGCAAACGATTCAGTTTGGTCGGCAGTTGAGTTATCAGAATCCGTCTCTGATTCTGAACTGTCACTTTCTTTAGTTAAGTTATAACCACTGGCATCTTCAAAATCCTCCATAGGTTCAACCATGGCGAGATTTGTCTGGTTTCCCAATAATCATTGTGACCAATTAAGCTCATTTACGACCAAGGCTTGTGAGCTAGCAGCCTTGACCTGATCCCCTTCTGATGTCTTCTTCTTCTTTGATATGGTAGAATTTTCCCAGAAGACCGATCAGCATTACGAGGACCCAAATACTCCTTTTTCAGCTTGTCGCATTCTTTGACGAGTGTCCAAACTCACTGCAATTGTAACACTTGACCTTTAATTTATCAAACCCAACCCTCTTGTTCAATGAATGTAGATCTTTGCCGGTCCTTTGCATAAATTGCTTTACTTTACGAACAATCATGGCTATATTCCGTTACAGGTCAATGATTTCAAGGTCATCAGCATCAATCTGATCATAGTCTTCGTCCGTTAGTTCGCTTGTAGCTATCTTACACCCAACTAATTATTCGTAAGAAGTCATGAATGCACTCAAGAATGGTGGAGAGCTAGACCGACTCGATCCAGATCCCGTATTAGCACCGGATGCCATGAAGCATACGTTAGGATTCGTATTACCGATGGAAGTCCCATATGGAGAACTTGGCGTGTAGAATGTTGTAATAGGAACTGAGCCCTGAGTGGTGCTTGCAGGTAACGACCCTCGATAAAGAGTGTGATTTTGATTGTCTTTCAGAGACGTTTGGCATTTCATATCATACTCTCTCTCTCTCTCTCTCTCTCTCTCTCTCTCTCTCTCTCTCTCTCTCTCTCTTCCAATTTGTTGATGAATTCATCAGCGGTAAGTTCATCATTACAGAAGTATCCGTTTTCCTTAAGTACAAGCAGGAAAGTTGAATACGATTGTGGCAACGCATTCTTTAAACTGTCAATTTTGTCCACTTCAAACGGCTCTAATTTACCCGTAGACATTTCAGCAATGAGATGACAAAAACGGCTAATCATCTCCTCAATGGTTTCGTTCTTGAGAAGCGAAAAATTCCTGAATTGAAATTTCACCAAGGTCTTTTTGCTTTCAAGAGTATTCCCTAAACTTCTGGTTTTCAGGGAAGCAAACAATGTAGCCCACGTTTTGATATGGGTAAATTGATGAAATATATTCTCAGGAAGAGCCATAGTCAACGTCGAGTATGCTTTCGTCTCGTTTTCAGCATCCTTAATTTCATTTGCCTCGTACAAATGAAACATCTTATCTATGAACCCAGTCGTCTCACTTCCCACTTGCGGTATCTTATACACGACATCAAGATGTCTAACGCTACTTGGATGAACAGACCCAATGTGAGCTCGGAATCTCGGTTCCCATCGAGCAAATTTTGACAACTTGAGTAGTTTAGGACATTTATTATAAGATCCGATCTCATTGTCCATAGTAAGCATCTGTTGCATCAGTGCGTTTTGAGAAACAAGTGCGTAATACGAAGCTTGGTTTAATGAAGCCATGATTTATCAATTATCAGAAAGTCAAAGGACTTGAATTGACAAAATTTGAAACTTGAATCACACGAATGGGTACTGTTCACACGAATGAACAAGATACTGTTTACACGAATAAGGTTTCACGAAAGAGTTTTGACGAATTGTGTATAAGTAACGAACAAGTAGTTTAACGGATGATGTTGAGATAACGAATGTGTACAGTATTTTAAAGAATGGCACGGTTAGCGAATATGTTTTAATGAATGTATGGTAAATTGGTTATTGTAACGAATGTGTACACTGAATTAGCGAATGACAGGTTTAACGAAAGGCAGATTTAATGAATAAGTCCATGAATGATTTGGTACGAATGAGAAGATTATACGAATGATCAGTTAGATATTAACACGAAAGAGATTTAATGAGATATCACCGAAAGAACGAATGTGCATTCGTCTTAACGAATGTGCCTTCGTCGGTGTTTATCAATGTCCAAACCATGTCCAGATCTTCAAACTCTATCAAACCAATCCAATTCAACCTAAAATCTAATTCAATCAACTCGGAACTTGATTCCGAACTGTTTCGGACTTAAACCAAACTCAAATACACAACAAACAGACCAATTCAAGCCTCAATTCAAACTTTATTTCAAACCGCCACTAACGTTCCTTCAATCAACCTTCATAACGCATCCATTTCAATCCAATATCCAATCAAACCTTCAAAACCATTCCAATTACCATTAATTCTCACTCTAATTACTCTTAAATCGTTCAATTACAGTCAATTGAAGCAATCTTTGTTTGCCGGAATTACATTTAACTGAGCAAGCAATCAAATCATGTTGAATTAACTGATTATGAACTGAATACAATACGATTAGATTGTCACACCCCGACTAGCACTTTGCAAAAGCGTAAAATGGGAATGTAACAGACACCTCTGGTATCAATACATTGTTTATAAAGAAACATTACAAACTAATTTACAATATATTACATTTCCTTGTTTTATCATCGTTTTACAGTCTATGTGATACAAACCAAACTAGTTCGTTAACTATACGATCTTACTACTAACTTCCTTGCTTCTATTCACATAGCATCAACCACACACCTTGGGCAAGTAACAGATCACCAAATCATTCCGATTTAGGTACACCTGAAAAGCAGTTTAAAACGGGTCAACTACTAGAGTTAGTGAGTTTCACGAGTTTCAAGAAAACAGTAATGAGTATTCACAAGTTAACACTTGTAATCATGAAATAAGTATGTATGTATGTAAATGATGTAATTATGCTAAGTTACAGTGAAGCCTTGACTGTATGTGATGCGTGCATCCATTTCCCACGCTCAATCAACCACTGTGGCTCCCCTTCCGCCCACCACATGCCCCGGTAGCTATGTCTAACACTACATAGCCTGTTTGTATAAATATGGTCATGTGCAACCGGCGCTATGTGACACGGCAACCAGGCCGATTCCGTTTGGGTTTCTCAAACCAATAGTACTATTCACAAGCCACCGGCTCGAAGTTAATCACTGTGTTAGTGGGGACTTTCTTGTGTTAGCACTTAGATAATTCACATCGATACATGTTTCATGTATGTATAAGTAATCAAACATGCTTTTCACCCCAAAAGTTCATAAAACAGTTCAGAAGTGGGGTCATGAAACTCACTGTTTAGTAGATAATCAGTAGCACGTCTGTTCGAGATTTGTATAACTTGCAATCACGGTTTCCTATAATCAATATTATAATAATATTAATATTTTAATATTATTATAATCATAATACTAAACTGGGCCCGTATAACTAATCTGGGTATAGCTGGAACGCCCAGAAAGTGGCAATAGGCTTAGGTTGTGATGTTGTTCAATGTCTAATACTTAAAACCAAACTTGGCTCAGATTCCCGTTTTCCCAGCTGGGCCAAGTTGTTCGTTTACACGTTCAGAAAACAGTTATGGGAAAATAAGTTTGGGTAAATGTATTGGTTAATAAAATGATTAAGTTATAAAGAAGGATCACATACTGGGGTCCCGGATTAGCCACGGGGCCCGTTCCCGTTTATTCAGTTTGATTTAAGAAGAAACGCGCACAATCCACCCGGGTTGTCCAGGTTTCTCATAGAAAAGTTTGTTTTTACTTAATTAGTCCAAAAATATTATTTTTGATCACTCTTGGTGTTTTGATATTCCTGCAGGTTCGTTAATCGCGAACTTGCCGGTTTTTATAAAAACTGAATTTGTTTAATCTTCAAATTAGCATAATTAATTAACCGTTAATCATTAAATTATGAAAAGTTAGCCACTTATCAATTAAAATATGTATATTTTTATAAAAATATTTCTGGAATATTTACTGATTTATTAATTTATAAAAATTCATTTTATCAGCTATATTTCGCCTGAAAATCGTCCGTTTATCCCAAAAAATTTCCAAAAATTCCACAAAAATTCATGAATACTCAAATAATGTCCCAAAACAACCTGTATCAATTCCAGAATGTAAAAAGCTCATGCAATATTCTTTTCGGCCCAAATTCGGCTATAAAAATTCACACGAACGCATATACACAAAACACCTTTAGACTTCTCCAAATAATCCCAAAATTCATATGTGATCAAAATACATCATATCTGAGTTCCCAGAAAAATTTCATAATTTTTGAAGTATTTTAGCTATTTTTCCCAAATAAACGTCCCAATTCGGTAATAAATTCGCCAAATATTCTCGAATGGTCAAAAAATTACCAAATTTGAACAGGGACTCATTGACATAGTCCCTAATGTCCCTGAAAAATTTCAAGGCATAATAATATTCACATCATAACCTTAACCTAAACAGCCCGTAAGCGAGTGTTTCGGCATTACCTTAGCGGTTTTGGTTCGTTTCCGCTTTTCTAATCAACTTTTCAAACTCTTTTGCTCCTATGTAGGCTAGATACAAGTTCTTATATCACAAACCAAGCAATTTTCATCAATAGAACAGCCCTTTAACTTAGGGTTTCGGCTAGTACACAAAAACGAACTTTTGAACCATAAAAACGCTGTTTCAACCCTTTAATCCGTGTTTATGGCCAAAAAAACTATCAAACCAAGTTCCTTAACAGGTGTATGATCAAAACATGTTTATGGACCATTTTTAGGGTTTTTACATGATTAGGAATGATTTTTTGCAATTAAGACATGTTTTTATGGTATTAATCAAGGTTAAACACGTGTAAAAGTAGCTTATTTAAGTGGTTTACCATAGGGTTTAGAAGGTTTCTGGAAATTTTGGTTGTAGCTACTTGGACCTCAACTTTTAATCAAATAAAATGAATAAACAAGCTTACATAACAAGTTTTACTAAAAAAATGGGGGTGGGGTGGTAGCTGCGATCGGGATTGCTTATGGGCCCATTCTGGCCTGTTTTGGCCCAATGATCTGGTTATACACGCCAAAACACGAAAAGCCGAGTCCAAATTTAGTTCGGGTTCGGTTTTTAGCGCGAAAAACTTATCGGGTGCGTTAAACAGTGCGAAAATGAGTGTTTTTCGGCTAGTTTTGTGTAAAATTATAAAAACATACTATATGTTTGTAAAAATCAAAAGTATTTTCATAGATCGCTTAAAACATTTCAAATAAGGGTTTGGTAAGTCTTTTTCGGCTTAACGGATGATACAATGCTTGGTTTGTAACTATCTTTCGCGTTTAAATCTATAGCGGGTAGTTAAACGAGCATGTTTTCGTTTAACTTTTTTGCTATCAAACTAAGGCCATATTACTAATATTTTAGCTTGTATTAAACGTATAACACTTATAGATGGCCCCCCAGGATATCTGGGTCATAACCCGACCCGTTTGGTTAATCGTTCGTTTGTTAAGCAAAAAGCGTTTATTTGCTTAATCGATAAATACGTACTGAGGTGTACCTTGTTTTGGCTCAAATGTCACATAGATCTTGAACAAACACGAAGATCTGATTCAGTGGCTCTGATGCCACTTGAGAAAGCCTGTTAGAGCTTGAGCCGGATCTAGATCATGATGACAACATGTTTGTTCATCCTGGAATATACGATTAGCTGCTTGATTTACTTTAGTGTGTGTTCTGAGAGGAGTTGGACAGAGTAATGATGCAATACAATTATCAAAGACTTGTTATTCCATTAATGATAATTTACAGAATATATATAGAGATGACCACATTCGTTTAGTTAATACTTAACGAATGTGTCATTCGTTACATTAAAAGTCATACGAATGAGACATTCATTCGTTATACATTACAAACTACGAATGGCCTCACTTTCGTTATGTCACATTCGTTAAGAAAGGTTAACGAATGGAACTTACATTAGACGAATGTGACACATTCGTTACGGAGTAACAAATGTGTCTTACAATATAACACAATGTTAAGTAATATAACACAATATCAAGGAAAAAAAACACAATCAATAGCAAAAATAACATCAAACACAATGATAAATAAAAAGATAGAATGGGCTTTTTTCCTCAGCGTTGCCTGTTTTTTTTTTACCAAGGAAACGGAGAAACAATTTAGTTTTTGTATTTTTTTCGTTTTCTTTTTATATTTTGAGTTATGATTTTGTTTTCATTAATTCTTTTTATTTTTTTCAACGGTTTTTATTTTACCACAAATCCTTATTATTCTTCTTATTTTTGTCCTTATTTATAAAATAAATTGTCCCTCTAAAAGAAATGGCTATTTCAAACCTGAAAGTGAAAAATTTTCATTAAAATTTTCCCATAATGAGTTTTAATTTAATTAATAAGTTTAAAAAGGAAGTCTAAAATGAGTTTAATGAAGAGAAAATAAAAAAATAATTATTATTATGGGTTGATTAAATAAAGAAAGAAGTTATATTAGATTTGTTAAATAAAGTAATAAATAAGAAATATATATTTGGGTCAAGTTATTCTACAAAGAGGAATAAAAATGAGAAGCATGAAAAGGATTTATAGTCATATAAAAAACCCCTTAAAAAATTAATTAAAAAAATCATAACTCAAAATATAAAAAAAAAACAAAAAAAGTAAAAACGTAAAAATGCTTTCACCGTCTTCCTCGTTCTTAAAAAAATAAAATAAAATAAATAAAATAAAAAAAACAATGTTGAGGGGAAAAATCATTGTGTTTTTTTTATCATTGTGTTTATTTTCGTCATTAATTGTATCTTTTTTTCCTTACATTATGTGTTTTTCTTGATATTGTGTTATAATACTCAACATTGTGTTATATTTTGTTCGGGATTGTGTTATATTTTGTAATCTATTTTTTTTTTGTAGTTATAATTGTGTATTTTGTTCATTTTCGTCATTGTATCTTTTCAGCGCTTTTTTTTAACGGGAATGATGGGGGAAACATTTTAGTTTTTTAAAAAAATTTTATTTGTATTTATATTTTTAATTATGATTTTTTTATTATTATTTTTTGAAATTATTAAGGATTTTTTGTATGGTCATAAATCTTTCTCCCACTTCTCATTTTTGTATCCTATTGTATTTTAATTTTTTCCATATTTATTTTAGTAAATATTTTTAAATCACCTATCTTGATAAATAATTTTTCCACCTCATCCTTTTCGGTTAAAAACTTTCCATTTAGTGTATCTTGCTAAATGTTGGTTTGTTTCCGTTATTTTTGGTATGTATATTTTCTTTAGCAACCTTTTAGATCACTGAAGAGCTGGTGGTATATTTGATAATCTTCATTTCCCGTCATCATTTCAATCATTTTCTTGTAAAGTTATAATAAAAACCCTGTCTACATACATAGAGAGAGTAATTATAAGTCTTTAACTAATTGATCAATTATTTATGGTTTTAAAGTGTAATGCTTCTTGTGTAAACGTACACAAGTTACATATTAATAAAAAACGATAGTCAAATTAATGAGCTTAGATGTTTTATTCATATTAGCATTGTTTCTCCACATGCACATCCATAATCTATCAATAATATATATAAACGAAGCCCCTAAAATCCTATGTGTCGCGATGTGATCGCTTCCTCCTTTTATGGAAGCCACCAGATTACTTGATATTTAAATAAAGGTCTCTCATTGATTTAACCCAAATTCATGAGTATGGATCTTACCAAAACTAGATAGCTCTTAAACGGGTTATAACTTCTCATTAAATTAGAAATTAATCTTATCAATTATTTGATATGAAAATCCTATAAAATAGAGATATACTAAAATTTAGTAATATCCAATTTAAAAAGAAAAGGATATTATTTATAATTAATAAACAATTTTATAGTAAAAAACATAAGTGGGTCATGAGTCACCAAATCCAGATAGTTTTGAAACAGGTTATATCATATCATTTATTTATGAAACTCTTTCACATTAAACCCTAGGTATATTATTAACTTTCTTACAATAAAGAAAATTAAAATCCAAAAAATAAATATTAAAAATGAAAAATGTAAAATAACCATTATCTCAAGCCATCAGATTGCTTTATATGTAAATGAATGTTTCTCATGCATTTGACCCGAATTCAGGGGTAAAGGTCTCACCAAATCCAAATAGCTCTTAAACAAGTTATAACATCTCATTATATTAAAAATTAACCTCATAAAATATTTGATATGAAAATCTTATAAAATAGGGACATGCTAAAAATTAATATTCTATTTTATTTAAAATGAAGATATTATTTATAATTAAGAAACAATTTTATAATAAAGAAAATAAACTGGTAATGGGTATCACCAAACCCAGTAGCTTTTAAACCGGATTATAACATATCATTTATTTGTGAAACGATTTTATCATCAAACTCAAGTATATTAATTATTAACTTTCTTACAATAAATAAAATTAATCAAAATATACATATATAAACAATAAAAATGAATTATGTAAAACAACCCCGTAATTTAAGGAATAAAATCTAGTATAAGTAATATAATAACCTATACATGCGTAGATGATGTAACCTACACCTAAACCAACAATCAAACTAGCTTCTTCACGTATGTTCGAATTTCAGGGGAGATGGATTGGAATATAAAGTATAAAATATTACTTTTATATCTTTCTCTTTTGTTTTTAAATTTTTAAAATTATAAAATGAATGGATTGTTGGCTCAATTATTATTTGGCCCGAGTGTGTAGGGCCAAACCAAAGAATTAAAAACGGTTATAGAGTTGCTTAATGACCAAGTTAAGGTTATTAGGTTTTTTAAGCTAAGTTGAATTCACATTATATATAGATTCAACTAAGTTAAAGTTCATTAAAGAGATACACGAGTTATGTGTAATAGGGTTTTTTGAGTTATATTTCCTCTATAATATGTTAAGAGTACGTTATTCGATGTTTATTGTGTGTGTTTACGTTTTGATAAGCTATATCAATTCGTTCTTGATGTTTTATTCCCACCGCCAGCAACGAGACGACAGGTATATAAAATGTACTACAATAGGGCCAAGTACGGTTCGGTTCGGTTCTTTTCCGTTTTTAGGTAAAACCAAAACCGAAACCAAAAAATCGGTTTTTCAAATTCACAAACCGATTGATTTTCGGTTTTTCGGTTTTTTCGGTTTTGGTTCGGTTATAATCGGCTTTTTTTGTGTGTGTAGACATTGCAAAAAATTCCAAAAAAATGAAAATGCACATTAGATTCAAAACACAACAAACTTGCAACGCTACTAGAGTTTAAAATTCAATAAAGTTCTTAACATTAAAAGTTTAGTTTCAATCTTCATTCTTCATCTTATTCATCTTCAAAGTTTACTCCAAATCTTAATCATCTTCATAATCTTCATTATCATCAACGGTAGATCCTTTTAGTATTTTGCTTTGGGTCATAACATCTAAAAAAACACATATAATTGTATTAATATTGAAGTAAAAATACATATCAGTTCGGTTCGTTTTTTTTTTGGTTTTTTAAAAATGAAAAACCGAAACCGAAAATTCGGTTTTTCAAAAAAACAAAAAATTAACCGTCGCTTAATGCTTCGGTTTTGTTTTTTTGGTTAATTCAGTTTCGGTTCGATTAATTCGGTTTTCTGCTCACCCCTACAATCATCTACGGTTAACTACATACACAAATAAATATACATAGTTTTTCTTTTTCCTTTTTTCGAAAGGAAATATACATATTTAACCAGCTGCATATATCAATTCATCAGGCTTGGTCCATAGGCCCGCCAAATAAGGCAACGGTTTTGGGCCTCTACTATTTCTAGGCGTCCAATTTTATATGAGTTATGTACTATATCTTTTAAAACTGGAATTTTTTTCATTAAGAACTTGATTGGCCACGAGTAGGGTTGAGCACAGTTCGGTTTGGTTCGGTTATTAGGCGAAACCCAAACCGAAACCGAAGTAATCGGTTATTTGAATATGCAAACCTTTCGGTTTTCGGTTTTCCGGTTTTTCGGTTAATTACGGTTTCGGTTCGGTTATTTTCGGTTTTTTTTCAATTATGTGTTGACATTGCAAAAAAAAAATAAAATAAAATGAAAATGCAAATTTTAAGCTTGTGTAAGAACGTGTTAGAGTACCACAGTCCACATATATATTGAATTCAAAGAACAAAAATAGCCACGTGTTACGTGGAATTATATGAATACAAAGTTGCTAAATAGAGTTTAAAAACTACAAAGCATTAAAAGTTTAGTCCCGATCTTCATTCTTCATCTTATTTATTTATTCTAAAAGTTTAGTCCATTCTTCATCATCTTTTACCTTTTTCATCATCAATTGGTTCGGTTCGGTTTTTTTCGGTTTTTAAAAAGTGGATAACCGAATTGAAACCGAAATTTCGGTTTTTCAAAAAAACAAAAAATTAACTGTCGGTTAATGCTTCGGTTCAGTTTTTTTGGTGCGGTTTTTTCGGTTAATTTGATTTCGATTCGGTTAATTTAGTTTTCTGTTCACCCCTAGCCACGAGAGTGAGACCCATTTCATTAATTATTCATCCTTATTATGGTACAAAAACTAAAATAAAAATAAGGACATAAGCTAATGCCGGCCATAGTTAGAATCTTAGATTCTTTAAAGCTAAATTTTTTATAATGTCAAATAGAGTTCAGAAGTTTGAATCCGACCATTTTAAAAGGTTAAAGAAACAAAAAAATTATAACTCCACCAATTATAAACTTATTAGTTTATTATTGCCGATCCTAAGCTCGAAAAAGAAAGAAGGCTTACATCAAATAGATTTTTGAAAAAGACCTTAATATTTTAATTCGCTTTCGGCCTCCACAAACGTTGAGACGGCCCTACTATTCATAAACATATCTTAAACTTGTATAACTAACAATCATAAACAATTAATTATTAAACTAAAAATAAGAATATATACAATCTTACAAAACAAAAACATTTTCCGTTCTTTACACCGAGTAAACTGGTTGACCAGTTATACCATAAGCCATTTCAATATCAAATCGGATTTATGTACAAAAAGTAGAGAAATGCACCTCCAAAATCGAATCTGTGTCGTTCAAAACCCATTCTTTTGAAATCAAGGCCCCCGTAACTGAACAAATTATCACACAAAAACCAAACAAATCCAATGACCAATATCTCACACAACCCCATGATGTTCCCCCAATCTTTACATCTACATCGTCCCGGTATTTATCTTAGAAGTAGACGAGTGTATAAGTCGTCGTTCAGAATAATATTCTACATCATACCCATCTGAATGTTCGACAATCACTCTGAGACACACCACACTTTCACCGACTTATCCAAACTACCACTATAAACCACCCACTTCCCCGCCGACCCCTCGCTAGAGTTCTCCCTTTCGATCGCCAAACACTTCACTGGTCCTGCATGCCCCATCAGCACCGACAAACAACTATGAATATTATTCTCCTCCCTCTTCCACACACATATTGTCTTATCAGCCGAACCACTAAACACCAACTTTCCGGCCGCTGCTAAACACAACACCGCTAGCTGATGCCCCTTTAGGGCCCCACCCTGTAATATTTTCTCCTTTTCCCTTGACCAAAAATTAACCAACCCATCCGACAACCCACAGTACACAAACAAACCGGTTTCCGACACCGCCAACGCTGTCACCGCACATTCTTGATCCAACAACGTTTCCACGTAGTTATGTTTCATTAATTTTTCATTCCATTCTCGTTTCCAAACCTTAACAAAGCCGTCAGCAGATCCGGTCAATACCAGACTGGATTGACCGGATCCTATAGCCACAATGGTGTTGACTGCGTCATCATGCGCTTTCACGGACTCCAAACACTTCGAACTCGACATTTTCCAAACCTTAAACGTTCGGTCCCACGAACACGAATACAAAAGACCTTCATATTCGTCGATACTAAGACAAGAAATCGCGTCACAATGTTTGATCCAAAGGGTGGTGCATTTACGTCTCACTTCGACGTAATTATGAGGTTTTATCGATGATTTAAGAACGTCTAAACGCGTCGGAAATGTTCCGACGCGTTTGTGGTTGGTTGGGTCTTTTGTACTTTTTTTCCAAATGCGGATTTTTCCGTCCTGGTGCCCGGTGAACACGCGATCACCGGACAATATTATCGCTTTCACTAAGCCACTGTTGGACTTAAAGGCGGTGACTTCCGTTAAGTTTCTCCACACGCGGATGTTTTTGCTGCCAGAACCGGTGTAGAGCAGGTCGGCGGAGCAGGCGAGTGAATATATGTGGCCTTCTTCCCGGTAAAGAGACCCCACGAGTCCGTCACTACAAAATACATGCAAGAAACCTAAATTTTTAATAACTTTTTGAAATGTTAAAAAGTGTACAAAACTATTTAATTCTACTTATTTTTTGGTCAAGAACATTATGAAAGGATTTATTCCGCAACCCTACTCATCTAGATGGACGAGACTGTGTTCCCCCTTCTTTCCGCCCAAAAATCCAACCTTCATTTCGATCTTTTTTCCCGCTGCTCCATTTTCTTCTTTGTTTGGCATGGCATCCAACAATTACTCCCCGCGGCCAGCTTAATTCATCTCTCTCGATACCACAGAAGGTGAAGCGGTATGGGTACCGGCTTCTAAGTTCCCACCCCTCCCACCACCTACTGAAAATATTTTCTTTTTAATTTTAGGTTAAGTTTTAGTGACTAGTTTCTTAAACCTTAACAATGAGATAATCTATTATTAATTCACTTACTTTTAGTTTTTCAGTTATTTCAAATTTTCATTGGCGCGGAAGTGAATATCTGGGTTGAAGGTTGAGGTTCTCAATATCCAATCCAATCTCAACTCAATTGGGTTTTATTGTAGCAGGCATCTGGACAACGGGTTTTCCCCGTAACACAAGATGGCGGACTTATGCTATCCAGCGTTGTCTGCGATCCGGGTATATGAGGTCGTCTTTTGCCTTTGGTTTACCCAAGATATCTAGGCTTGATTAATTCATTACTCGTTCAAAAAAAAGGTAACAAACGACTCAGGCTAAAAATACTTTTTTATTTTTTTAAACTAATTTAAGTGAAATACTTTCTTTTAACATTTAGGTCCCAAATTATTTTTTCACTTGTTTTTTATATAAACTTAACAATAAAATAATCTATAATTTCACTTAACTTTAGTTTTTTATTTATTTCAAATTTACTTATAAAAATTGCGTATAAGTTTAAGTTGAGAAAAAATATATTTAGGAATTGCGAATTTTTTATATACTACAGGTTTAACCGATACTAATGGATAATTACAAAAATAAACGAATATAGGGTTTTCTACCACAATGTTTTAAAGAATAAAGACCAATACGGAGCATAAGGTTACATTATCTATAAGAAAGAGAGAGGGAGAGAAAAAAGCTTACGTACAATTGGGTGGGTTGTTGAGTTCCATTCTTGTGGTAACTGGAGCTGGCCATTCCCTTGTTGAACCATGGAGGGAAAGGAGAAGTCTGGGTCCACGGGGACATCAAAATGGGTGAAGACTCGTCGCTTAAACGGTTGGGATCATAGCCGGAGAAGTTGCTAAGAGGGCTGCTTAAGTCATCCGGAAAAGTTGGGTCGGAATTATGCATCAGGTTGGTGGTAATTTTTGGAGGTAAATAAGGGGAGTCCCTCAATGGCATTGTGATTCTACGTTCCACTTCCGGCATTCAAGGTTTCCGGTGATGAAAGAGCAAAATGAAAGGAGGGGAAGAGTGAGAGTAATTGTTAATGTCGGGAGATTGGTATATATAAATACAATATTTCATATTTGAGTTGGAGGAGGTGAAAGAGATGTTGCCAAGTGGTTATATGGAAGTAACTTCATTGTGTACTATAATAATAATAATAATAGTGGGTTTTTACGTATTTTTTCATACTAAACCTACTAATTTACATATTTATCCAACCCTTAAACATTAGTTACGTATATTTCCTCTTTTCATTACAAATTACCCTTTTACCTATATTCAATTTACAACACTCATAACCAAAAAATTAAAGAAAACACAATTGAAAAATATACTACTGAAAAAGCTGAAAGGTTGACTTCTTTCTTCGATGTTCTTCACTTCTTCTTAGACGCGGCAGGTAATTTGATCGTCTTTCTTCGACGCCGGTTCCATAACTTCCAGTTCGTCGTCTACACATCTGATATGGTTCTTTTTTAGGACTTCTCAGCTTCTTTTTTTCGTGTTCGTAGTTCACTCTATAATCTATTAGTTTATTCATTTTTTATGTCGATGTATAGAGACTATTGATTTATTAGTGTCCGATATTTTTTCAATACATGGGACATATAGAGACGTCTGGCATATTTGTTTGAAAACAACATTAAAGAATTAAAATTTAGGAATATTTGTTCAATATATGGGGCATCTAATTTATTTATTTGAAAACAACAATAAAGAATTGAAATATAGGAAAACACATAGGTCTGGGTTTGAAAGAGGAAGATATATAATGGATGCTATTAAAAATGGGATATATATAAATAGTTGTTTAATTAGCTCAATTGATTACTTTTAATGAAATGGATAAATATGTAATATATACGGTATAGGGTGGGTATATATGTAATTGATTTTTAAGTGTTGAGTAAATATGTAATAAGTAAACTTAGAAAGGGAATATATGTAAATGCCCCTTATTATTATTAATAAAAAAATGAACAAACTAATAGATTATAGAGTGAACTACGAACACAAAAACAAAAGAAGACGGGAAGCCCTAAAAAAGAACTATATCAGATTGTAGATGACGAACAGGAAGTTACGGAGCCAGCATCGAAGAAAGACGAGCAGATTACCTGCCGCGTCCAAGAAGAAAATCGAAGAAAAAAGTCAATCTTTCAGCTTTTCTAGTAGTATATTTTTCAATTGTCTTTTTTTAATTGTTTGGTTATGGGTATTGTAAATTGAACAGGTGTAAAGAGGTAATTTGTTATGAAAATGAAAAATATGTAATTGATGTTTAGAAGTTGAGGAAATATGTAAATTAGTAGGTTTAGTAAAGAGAAATAAGTAAAACCCTTAATAATAATAACAAAATTATCACATTGTTGTACATAAGAGGGATGTGCATTATTAACTAACAAAATTATAAAGCATCTATATAATATAATATAATATAATATATATAAACGAAGACTCTAAAATTCTACGTGTCGCGAATTGGTCGTTCCCTCTTTTATGGAAGCCACCAAATTGCTTCATATGTAAATGGAGAGTTCTCGTTGATTTAGTCCGGTTTGAAACCGTTAACATTAAACGGGTTATATCACATCCCCTTTCTTCACATCGCTTCACCTTAGAAACCCTAACATCAACGAACCCTAATCCCTATTCCCATTCTCCTTAACCTTACCTGACTTCCATGTACTCACTCTGATTACAGATTGCAAAACCCAATTGAGAAAGGCAACCCTACTTCTGCCGAACGCAATTGGAACAAATCCGCTCTCAAACCCTAATTTGATTTCTCGTAATCTCTACTGATTCCCAAATCATAATTTGAGTTTTGATCGCATACCCCCAAGTCATCACTAATTCAGCATCTGATTGATTGACTCACAATCAATATTGTAATGTGGTTCTACAGTCAGTTTAAGGTAACTTTTAATTCGTTATTTATTTGTCTGTGCCCTAACAGTCGTTAATTTTTTTGTTTAATCGTTTTATCTTTAACATGTAAATTTCTGTTTTTTTTAACTATGAAATTATCTTTATATAATTTGATTTGGTTCAGTAATTTTAATTAACTTGTATACAACAAACAGGGTGATCTTTGTCAAGTGATGCAAACAAAGCCGTAACTAAAACTAATGAGACCGAAAGAACCTGCATTTGAAACATCTCAACGGGTTCGATGATTAATGACCAAGGTGAAACCATGTCATCTTCTAGAAAGGTGAGCATGCCAATCGAAAGATCATCAATCTTGCTGATAAAATCTTGTATTACTTATATATATTGTTTGTTGCTATTATTTGGGTTACAGGTCAAACTTAGATTGCTGATGATCTTTGAAGTTTATTAACAAGTTGAAAAAGGACAATTTGGTCTAAGTTTGACACGAGCATGTCAAAGTTTGATTTTGGGAAGTTTCGAATTTGCAAAAGTGTACAAACTGAAACGCCTACTAAGATGATTTTTTGATCAAAATTGATTATGACTTTGGATTGTATCCAGGGGCATTTTAGGAATTACGGAAAACTTCGGGTAATTTTTATTTCTTGTCAAAGTTGTTTTGAGTTACAAATAGATTTGCAATTCACTTGCTTGCTGATAAAGTTTAATATGCATCTTCATGAAATTGTTGAAGTAAAGCTTGATGTAACTAACTAAACATTCTTTATGTTCAAACTGAACAAATATAGTTTTTTTTAAGAAGTTATTGTTTGAGTTTGACCACCTTATAGAATTATGTAAATTTGTATATTACTACTAAGTCAGTTTTTTGAATTCAAAATTAATAACAGGTCCAACAGCTTTTTTTTTTTAAGATCTTGTAGGGTTTTAGGAGTTTTGGTTCACTCATTTGCAGAAGAAGAGAGTAGTAGAGAAAAGAGTCAATGAAACACAGGTGCTGATTTACTCATTCTCTAGCCCTTTTGATCTCATGTCTTATTATTGGTGTTAATATAAAGAAGTTAACATATATTTTTGTTCAATTGTTTAATTATACATTTAGCTTTCTGCGTTGCAGGTCACGTAGTCTTTATCAATAATCCGTTCACAATACCCAATCCATACTTCTTAACTGAAGTAACACAAAGTATGAATAAAACATGTTAGAGGTGTAAAGACCTTATGATTGGATACGCCAAGGTCAGGTTTTATGTTGGATATACGTTTAGATGTTGATTAGAAGTAATTAAATATATGTTTTTTAAAAAATTATGTTCTTTTGTAGATTATTGCAATGGTGTCTCCCTTTCAGGCTCTAAAATTTTTAATATTGTTTTGTGAGTATCGTTTTATGCTGTTAATTTGTTGTCTCTTTAGTCTACCAATTAGTGAAAGGGTGTTAACTCTTTTATTTTTATTCTCATTTAAAAGAAAAGTTATATAGGCAAATATCCCCCTATGAGGTTTAAAGTTTTCACAAAAGATGTCTTTGGAAAGATTGTTTGATTTAGCCCATTTTTACTCGTTTATCTTGTAAATTTCGCGGGTCAAAACACCCATCGGACTCTCCCATACCCAGATGCCATAAAATGTCACCCGGCGAGATTTGGAGATATGCTCATTGATCCTCAATGGCATAATTTGGATCTTTACTTTTCCAGGTAAAGATGAAGAATGTGAATTTTTTATTATAGTTGATCTTTTTTTCTTTTTTTTTTGTGATAATAAAGCACAAAATATATACATCAATATCGATATGTAAAATTGAATTTATCTTGAGTTCAATTTTTCAGATCCTGACAATCTTAGTTGTATGGATATTGCAAGAAAGGCCTTTATCTCATCTCTCTATTTGTTTATTTACGTAAAAGAATCTAATTTAGCAAGTTGTATTATTGTCAAGAAAGGTCTTATAAATTTTAGTTAAGATGGTTTTTTAGTTTAGTTCCAATCGATTCTCGGTTTTCGTTGATCGCAAAATTTTATTGTTTGGCTTGTCAGATATATATACTGATTCGGTTTTCATTGATCGCAAAATGTTATACTTTGGTTTGTCATATATGTATTTCTATCCGACCAGTATATAGTTGGCATGGTATTTTCAACAATTTTCATGCCAACTAGAGAAAAAAATTAATATTTTATGTGAAATATTGATTCTAAGTGACTGAAGCCTCTATTAACAAAGAGATTGAGTGAGTTTTTTAATTCCTTGAATTGAAGATTAATCTGTTTAATTTTTGTTTTTCTTACTTTAAATATCTTTACATGTATGCGATTAGAGTGTAACTGTTTACTGTTAATTTCTGTTTTTATTTGTGAAAGCTCAATAATTCAGTTAAAAAAAGAAAAACTTGAAATTACCTGAACTTGAACTGCCCGCCAAGTGTTTGATAAAAGTCTTATGTGAAACAATGCCTACATTATTGGGCATCAAGTAATGTTGGTTTCTCACGTTGAATTTATTTTGAAATTACAGTGATCTAACTATTGACCGTAATGGTGGTTTGATGATAACTGTTGACTATGATGGTGGTCAAACTAAGGCAAGCAACAAGCACAATGGTGACTGGCAGCAAATCCCATAAATCCTAATTAGTGCGCCTCATATCCTAGAGTTCCGAAACATGTATAATTTATGATTTTATGATTTTCTCCAATTAGGGATTGTTAAGTTTCACGAAATATTAATAGTTGATGGGTTTGTTTTTATTAATGGATTGGTCTTGGGTTGAAATGAGGAGCATCAGTGGCGTGTTCGTAGTGACTAGCGAGAACGACCAACTAAAGATTTTATTGTGTGTTATTAAATTAAATAAAGGTGTATATGTTTTAAATTTGGTTGGATTTAAGGGATTCTAATTGTGTAATTTTGTTATTGATTAGAATAGTGTGTCACGAACTACAAAACCACCTGTCCACCACCACTTAACAGACAAACACGCCCGCCAAACAAAACATTTTATAGTTTAAACAAATTTTATTTGAAACAAAAGGAAATTCCACGATACCAGAAGTTAATTGGAGGAAATCTATAATATATATAAATGAAATCCCTAAAATCCTACGTGTCGCGATGTGATCGCTCCTCCCTTTTATGAAAGCCACTAGATCGCTTGATTTTTAAATGGAGATCTCTCATTGATTTAACCCATAGGGTCTTACCAAAACCAGATAGCTTTTAAACGGATTATAACATCTCATTAAATTAAAAATTAATCTTACCAATTATTTGATATGAAAATCCTATAAAATAGGGATATACTAAAATTTAATATCCAATTTAAAAAGAAAAAAGATATTATTTATAATTAATAAACAATTTTATAGTAAAAAACATAAGCGGGTCCTGGGTCACAAAATCCAGATAGCTTTTAAACGGGTTATAACATATCATTTATTTATGAAACCCTTTCATCATCAAACCCTAAGTATATTATTAACTTTCTTACAATAAAGATGATTAAAATCCAAAAAATAAATATTAAAAAACGAAAAATGTAAAACAACCATTGTATCAATTTTTTAAACCTCGTGACATATGCAAGCGTAAACCTTGTTTTTTTCAATACATACCCCACGACAATTTCATACCTATAAATTATAATATCATCAGTTGTCACTTACATGTTACATATGAGTGATGGCATACAAAAAGGTTGCTAGAATATCGTACCAACTATCAGTTTGTCTCAAATAGAATCGACGAAGGTGGCTAATACATTAGGGCCCAATCGGAGAATATTCAAACGAACATATGGTCTAAACATACGCCTGGTTTGTTGTCAAACCTACGAAATTACAACTTGCATTATAAGGGTTAACAGTTGAATTCATACGGCAAACTCTTGATTGATAAACTTTTGTACTGTATTGTATGAATAGCTTGTGAACAAGTATTTAGATACAAAAATCTAAAGAGAGGAATATATAATTGCCAAGTAACGAGGGCGTTGTAACTGACCTCATAAATAGTTAATGGTATAACAATTGAGTTCATACAAATATAGAATAAAAATTTGTGTTGTACAAGAAAACAAAAATATCACTTCAAATAATATTTCAATAATAGTAAGGCAATTGAGTTCATACAAATTATGCTAATTTGGATAGTGGATGTCATTATGAAACAAATGTTAACTACGTATTTTGTTGACCATGATATCCTAAGTAATATACAAAGGCTTTTAATCTAGTACACAAGAATACATAACTAGATGAATGTAGATGCTAGCCTTATATTAGACATAGATTTATGTAATTTTCAGAGTATGCGCGTCAATAATCTAATTCATGTACTTGTGTAATTGATAGAACGCATCTAGATCTATGTGACCTAAAAAACACAGGATTGGTAAATTCAAAGTAACGAGTTTGATTTTGTGTTGGATTTCTATTTATTATATAATTGTTAAAAAAAATACGGTTGGTTACTATTCATAAGACAATTACTTTGTTACAAATCATTTTGAGATAGTTATTTGAAGTTTGATTTTTAATATTATTTTATGTTTTTTTATATTCAATGCATTTGTAAAATTAGACTTCTATAATCACATTTGACATATTTTATTTTTGAAAATATTATGTTTCTTAAATTCTGTATACACAACTGAGACGTGACTCTTTATATTTACGTTTCAGTATAAATTTAATTCGAATCCAATCTGGGTCAAAGATAATATATTTTTAGTTTTTTTTTAACGTAGTAGTGCTACTCTAAGTTTCAAATACAAACGTCAATGTTTCCACCTACGCCACAATAAAAATTTTATTCAATACCGAGCTCACAGAATGCGTGACCAAAACAAATGGTTTAAATATTATAGTATTTTTATGCTTTCTTCATAGCAACTTAACTTTCGGTTTTAGGATGCATATTTTGGGTTTGTTTGAATATTTTGATGTAGTATGGAACCCAAACGGCTATGCTAATCTAGAACACAAACCATAAAAAAATTGTTGTTTTGGATGAATTCGATTAACATGGTTTGAATTGATTTGTTCGGTTTAACCCGAAACCAAACCGAGTTGAATTAAGATTGATTACGATTCGATTATCCCCTTTCCAAATTTGGTTAGGTTCTATTTTCAATTAGCGGTATAAAAATCTCATAACCGAATAAATCAAACCGAACAAATCGAATAAATCGATAACCGAACCAATAAACACCTCTACACATGAGACGGGATTCGAACATTGGACCCCCTATAAATTTCGTAACTAAAGGGTTATTTATGTCTCATTTTGTGAGCACGGACGTGTTACATCCATCAAATGAAATAATAATAAAACTATTATGACTCATAAATAGGTCAAGTTATTTCATAAAGGGGAATAAAAATAAGAATTATAAGAACGATTTGTAGCAAAAATAAATAAAAACCCCTCAAAAAAATCATAACTCAAATTTTCTCGGCATTGTGTCTTTTCGTTGTTTTTATGTTTGTTTGTCTGTGTGGGGGGGGGGGGGGGGGAAGACAGGGGAAACATTTTGATTTTTTTATTTTTTTTCGCTTTTTTATTAGTTATGGTATTTTTATTATTTTTAGGGGCTTTTTGTGTGGCCACAACTCCTTCTCGCACTTCTTATTTTTGTCTCCCTTTACATTTTAACTTTACTTCTCATATAAATAACAATATAAATGAACGTGCTTGGTTTTTGTTGTCTTGGGGATAAAAATTAACAAAGAACTAATTTAAGACCCGTTGCGTTGCAGCGGGGTTGTTAATCTTAGTAAACGCGTTCACCAGGTCACTGTCATCACGAAACCAGTACAACATCACCCGCCTTACTGCCACCACCATAGCACCTCCATGTAACGGTCTTTGCTTCGTTATCTTCTCCTCTACAAAGCCGCCACCACCGCCGAACACTACTTAGCTTCACTGTTTAAACACACACCACACACATCGTCGCTCAATGATCTGTCTCCACCACTGCTCCACCCCCAGCCGAAAAACCGTTGTTGTCAGATTGGAACCTTACCACCTTCAACCTAAAACTATGGGCACCACAAATCCGTTTCCATCTACAACCTGCAAATCCGTT
>NW_027501815.1:0-52783 GCF_021521415.1 Bidens hawaiensis
TAAAAGGAATAACACATTTGTTGACTTTCTCTCTCCACATGCAAGGCACATGCCAAATTCCCCCATCATTTTTAAATGTCCATAACTTTTTTTTACGATGTTTTTATTGAAAAACAAATTCACCATAATAACGAGCGTCTTTTTATCTTTTTTATGAGTACCATATTGTAATATAAAAATTAAAAAAAAATTAGTGGGTTTTTTTACAAATTGTGTTTTATTCATCATCATCATCATACTCAGTAAATCCCACTGATAGTAAAGCTATGGTAGGGTCTAAGGAGGGTAAGATGTAGACAGCCTTACCTCTACCCCATAGGAATAGAGAGACTACTTCCAGTGAGACCCCCGGCTCGATAGTGGTTTTGCATCAAGCCTTAGACATAAGGTACATAACACTCAACCATCAAGACCCAGGCCGATTGGTGCATGTACTCTTGTCTTTCGGCTATCAACGCCACCACATGATGCCAGATTAACCTTTCGTCATTTTTAACGCTATTTTCACGAAATTAGTAAAATAATGTCAAAAGTAGTGCAATTTTACTTTTGCCCACCCAAGAGCCCACGCATATATGCATTATATCGGTGGGATTTACCGAGTACGATGATGATGATGATGCCATTATTCTTATATTTTGTTACCATTCACTCGAAAAATAAAAAATAATAAAAAAACTTGTTGTAGTGCACATATGCAATACATCGACTTTTTTTATTGCATATGTGTAATAGTGTGTATTTTGATATGTGCAATAATGTTTAATAGCATATATGCAATTTTTTGTATTGTATTAGTGCAATAGTGTTATATTATATACAAAAATACCAAAAAAACAATATAATGCATATGTGCATTAGTGTTGTATTACGTATATGCGATAGTTTATTTTTAGTACAATTATTTGTGCTTGTATTTGCATATATTCAATAGTGTATTGTATAATGCAATTGTGTTGTATTATATGCAATAAAACACCATTGCCTATATGTAATACACATTAGTGCACATATACACTACCTCGAAGGTTTTTTTTTTCAAGAAACAATATCATCTTATTATAAGAAGGAAAGAAAAAAAGTCGCAAAATATCTTTTTAAAAAAGTTAAAAATAGTTTATATTAGTTCTCTAGCACTCTCTTTAAAAGGAGTTCTCTCTACATCCCATCTCTCTCTCTCTCTCTCTCTCTATATATATATATATATATATATATATATATATATATATATATATATAGGGGTGGGATCTAGTGAAAACTCGTGTTAAAGAGAAAACTTAAAAACTCTTAAAAAACTATTTTTAACTTTGTTTTAGATTTTTTTTAAGTTTCTTTTTTTTCCATTATTCTTATATGTTATTGGTTCAAAAAAAAAACCCCTGTCGGTAACCTCGTCGGTATAGTGCGCATGTATAATCGTTGTGAAAACTCTAGAAATATATCCTCAATCACATGTTTTAATTAAAAATTAAATCTTGCGGTTCATAATTAAAGTTAATAAAAAATGTAAAAGTTTATTTACATTTTCTCTCTCGTGAAAACATATATAAAAATTACTAAAAAAATGTAAAAAAAATAGCAAAACATTTTTTTTTATGTTTTCGATGTTTTGATTTAAATGTAACAACATATATTACATGCAACCAAAAAAAAAAACGATGTTACATAGGGTTTTCACGGGTTTTCTCAACTCAAGAGGGTTTTTAAACTATACTTCTCCTATATATATATATATATATATATATATATATATATATATATATATATATATAGGGAGAAGATCAAGAGAAAACTCATCTTTAGAGAGAAAACTAAAAAACTCCTAAAGAATTATTTTTAATTAAAAACAAAAAAAATATTTTCAAATTCTGTTTTAGCCATTATTCTTATATTTCACTCGAAAAATATAAAAAAAATAAAAAAAAACCCGCTGTAATGCACATACGTATTACTGTGCGATACCGTTGTATTACACATGTGTATTACTATGTATTTTTGAGTTTAATAGTGTTTTATTGCATATATTCAATATTTGTGTATTGTATATGTGTAGTAGTGTTGTATTATATGGAAAAATAATAATAATAAAATAAAAGTCGATGTGGTGTACATGTGCGTTAATGTTGTATTACACATACGCACTAATGTGTATTCGATGTGTGTATTAGTCTTATATTGCATATATACAATAGTGTGTATCAAATATGTGCAAAAGTGTTGTATTCTATGCAATACAAACACTTTTGCATATATGCAATGCACACTATTACACATGCGCACTATACCGACGAGGTTACCGACAAGTTTTTTTTTTGTTTTGAACCAATAACAACATATAAGAATAATGGGGAAAAAAGAAACTTAAAAAAAAATTTTAAAAGTTAAAAATAGTTTTTTAGAAGTTTTTAGGAGTTTTTAAGTTTTCTTTTTAAGAGGAGTTTTCACAAGAACCCACTCCTATATATATATATATGGGAAGTATATTATGAAAACCCACTTGAGTTGTGATATATATATATATATATATATATATATATGTATATATATAATATTCAAAGTGCGTGTCAACTTTTTTTTTATTTATTTAAATAAAGTGAGAGAGACGCTACCAGTAAGGATAATCCGACCCATTGGCCATTACCATCTGTGAACTCAAATAGGGGCGGATCTACCTTGAAGGTTGGGGGTGCACGGGAACCCTCTAGTTTCGAAATTGTAATGTAATGCTATATATAAATTCTGTAGTGCACCCTCTAAACAAATTAAAAAGGTGGTGGAGTGGCTAAGTTATTTGTTGTTAACATTGAGGTCTCAAGTTCAATTCTTGTTAGTGATGATTCATTTTTGATTTTCTATTATGTTACTTAGAAGTGGGTATACTAGGTCCAGGCTTTTCTTTTCTTAACTTTTATCTCATTTTCATGATAAAATTTATTTGTTTTTAACTTTTTATAGATAGTTATTTATTTAATAACTTAATATTAATACTTTATGAAGTTTTGTTTTCTAGTTTGATTACAATCATTAGGTCATTTATTAATTTAAATTTTATATATGTTATTTTATTTCTAGTCTATGGTTAATTTTATTTTGTGTTTTATATAGTGATTATACGTTTATTTAAAATTAAGAAACCTATTTTATTTCACAAGGTTTTTTATTGATTGTTTTAATTTTACTTATTTGTGTTTCTAAGATTTAAGACAATTACTTCATCACTTGAACATTTAAGAGACGAGGAGGGTCCCGACCCCGTATTTTTTTTTCTAGAAGTATAAATATAGCTCGTTTACTTTGAATAATGCTATGTTTTAATGTTTTCAGCTCCTAATTTAAATGTTCAAGTCCGCCTTCTATTGTATCGTATTTTATTATGTGATAAACTTTACCCTAATTGAGCCGACCCGAACCGTCTAACCGGCCCGATTCTATGAAATTGAAGCATCTAAAAAACAGTGCACCCCCTTAAAAAAATTTCTGGATCCGCCACTTGACTCAAAAGATGAAAAAGCATTAATCAACTTGATAGAGACCTCTGTTGTTTTTATTATTAGCATAGGGCATGTTAATTTCATAATCGGTATTATTTTAGCAGTAAGAATTGCATAAATACGTGTCATTTCAATAAAAATGGTAACCTGGAAAAATTCCTTCTATTCCTACTCGTTTCTGATTTATCTATGCTTTTTTCCATTTTTGAGTATTCAAATAATTACCATTTACTAGTTCTTTTAAAAGTTTTTATTATTCATTTTCTAACTATGATTGACAAACTAACTATATGCAAAAAATTAAGAAATGAACATAAAGGTGTTTATGGGTGTAATTGAGTGAAGCTTAAGCTCGACTACTAGGTTAGCTTAGATTGTTTAATTTACAAGTTTGAGCTTGGCTTATTTTAGACCTGTTTCTAAAGCTCAAGCTCAGTTCGGGCTCAACTAACTCATTATTTATTAATAGTTTAAATTTTTTATAAATACTTTTTACTGATAAGATTCTGATGGTGGTCATGTGGCTTAGTGGAGGAAAGGCCAATCAGCTTTTTTTTAATTAAATAATGAAATGGTGGTGCAAGATGGAGACAGATTCATACCGGGGTTAAAGTGTGACGTTGAATGGTGAACGAAAAACTAATGTGGCGAATTAGAGAGAATGCTCAAATAAACCATACCCTTCAGCCTTAGAGCATACTTCATTGCCCAGTTACCCATTTACCCCAAAAACAGAGAGGGGGTTGAATAGCGGTATGGGGGAAACTAGGGTTGGTGTTCCCACCGGTTCCGTAGGTTTTTTTTTAGAGAAATGGTTTTATTTAATTATTTATGATTATTACTATTACTATTACTACTATATATAATTAAGAACTTTGGTGTCGCAGTGCTTAATTAGGCTATTTGGCAGCACTATATTGCTCCGTGATTTTTTTTGTTCAATTAACGAACGTAAAGGAAACCGACCAAACACGATTTTTTTTGTTTAGTTATGGTAGCATAACAAACCTCACGGAAACCGACCAATTCACACAGACTCGCCGTCTCAATGCCCGTGATCGACGGCGCTCGGATTTTACCAAAGCTCAAGCGTACCGACCGACCCCCCCCCCAATTGGCCATTGGTCCACCTCAATTTGTATATATTTTTTTTGTTTTTTAGCTCCGGTACCGTAACACACTCAATCAAAACCGACCAAATTCGTGTCGAGTTACCGCCTTAATGCACGGGACCGACAACACTTGTGAACCGTCCGGGTTTTCAGACCAAATAAACATCTTTTTAAATTTTTTGTTTTTTTATACATTAATTCGACGAATTAAGTTTTAGGTTTTAACGCTTAAATTTTACCAACGGTATGTATACAATAACAAACGTAGCAGCTGCCGACCAAATCCGCATCAACCCTCCGTAGTAACACTCGAATTTTATTTGGCTTTTGGATTTCAACGCTGGTAATTTGCCGGCGGCCCCGGCGCAAAATAACTAGTTATTTATAAATCTAAAATTCAGTTGGATTCAACCAACGGTCCAATGGTTTTTGGAACCAATAACATAACAGACTTTTTAATTCCATATTCATCTTCCCTCAATTTCGCTCCCATTTTTCCCACAATTTATCTCCATCAATTTCCATTCCATTTTTCGTCACCCAATTCATTCTTGTTAACATCATCACCTGAAAACAAAACCACGAAATCTCGCATTCGGGTTTGCTTCCATTCCTCATCGTGAGTTTCAATCATTTTTCAGCTTCCTTAACAATGGCTGCCCGAAAGGGAATAATGGACCATCTGATCATGGCCGCCTGCGAGTGGTTTTTAATGTTTTGGATGTTTATTGAAGCCTTACTCGCTTATTCGCTCACAAAGTTCGCCAAATGCTGCCAGTTACAGCTTCCTTGCTTGTTATGCTCTAGGCTTGATCATTTATTCGGGATCCACGAATCGGGATCCTGTTCTTATCTGCATTTGTTATGCAAAAAGCATCAAACGGATATTTCGAATTTGATATATTGCAATTTGCACGACGAGCTCGTTGACGCGCGTGAAATGTGTGAGGATTGCTCGAATTCGGTTGGTTTACAGACGCGGACGAATGTGGAATGTTATAGGTATAAGAATTTTGTAACTGATCCGTGTTCTTGTTGTAAGAGTCAATGGAAGGAAAAGTCAACGGATCAACAAGGGGTGTGGTCGAATGCGGTCAGGTCAAGGGCCTCGAAAGCGACTACTAAGCCTCCTTTGCCTTGTGCGGGTCGACATGGCCGGTCAAAGAGGGCGAAGAATAAAGTCAAACATCGGTATAATAAGAATGCAATGTCGCCGGTTGGTCAGTATAGGTTTACTTCGGATTCTGAACTTGAGTTCTTGTTTTCGGATAATGATGATGGTGGCGGTGGTTATAAAGTGGTGGGAGTTAGCAAAAGAAGTTTGAGAAACGAGGCGAGTATTGCCGATCAGTATCAGATTCTTGGAAGGAATGCTCATAGTACTCCTGATCTCCGGTCTGCGTTTCTTTTAGAAGCACATCTTAATGAATGCTCTCGAGCTAGATCAAGAAACCGTTCGGCGTCTTTGACACCCGACTGTCTAATTATGCATAACTTAGAACTTAGTCGAAAAGCCGAAGAATTTGACCCGTTGAAACTCGGGAAATATAAGAACTCATCATCATCTATGAACACTAAAACACATGGATCATTGGATGGCAGTCAACAGCATAATAGATACAACATTTTTTCAAGAAACTCTTATAGTGCTTCTGATTTGGGGTCTGCGGTTCGTCTCAAAATGCAAAATAATAACCGCTTAAGACAACGTTCTGCGTCTTTAACACCGAATACGTCATCTAACTATGATTCGGGTGATCATAAATTGCAGCAAAAAAATGCTCATCCAAAAGTCAAGAAACACAAGAAAATGTCATTGAATAATGGGTATGGATATTTAGACGATTCTGTTGTCTCGTGTAACACGAGTAATCATTATAACAACCGAAACAGTATTCCACGTAGACATTCGTATAGTGTGTTCCAGCTTGGGGGTGAGATTCTTCTAAACATGCCTACTGATGAAAGTCAAAACGGGCCTATTTACGGTTTGGAAGACTTTAGAAAGACAAAACCGCGTTCGCCTGAGCCCAATTTCATCAATGAAGATTACACACCATCATTACCACCAATTACCTTCATTCGAGCCGATGTACCAGTTGCTTTTATAGACAGGAGTAAATGGTATCATGGATCTTTTGATGATTCTGCTGTCACGCGTAACGCAGGTATGCAGTATAAAGACAATACTCCTCGAAGGCATTCGCATAGCTTTTTTGATCTCGGGTGTGAAATTCTTATGAACATGCCTGTTGATGAAAGTTTAGCAAATACTTCTACTGGTTACGGTTTTGAACAACCGAACAGCTTGAATAGTTTTGAACAACTTAACAATTTGAGTAACAACCAAAAAAGGCCTAATCCTTCTGCTGATAATGTACAACTCCCAAAACGAAGAAACAAACGAGGTAAAAAGTCGTTATCTTCTTCAAACCAGACTAGCGGATATGAATCATTGGATGATTTAGTTGTTCCGTTTAACTCGGGCTTTCATGACCGAAACAATGATCCTAGAAGGCATTCGTATAGCGCTTTTGAGCTCGGGGATGCACTTTTATTAAACACGCAACCTATTGAAAAAAGTTTAGAAAATGATGGCTATAATAATGGTTTTGGAGAAGCATACAACCCGGGCTTCCAGACAACGAATAATTCTTCTCAGACAGCTGTGTTTTTTAACAAGAATCAAGGGTATGGATTTCTAGATGATTCGGTTGTGACGCGTACTCACATTGATAGTCATAACCATTATCAAAATCATAACAAGAATCCTCGAAGGCATTCGTATAGTATTTTACAGCTCGGGGGTGATATTATTCTAAACATGCCTCATGATGAAATTTTTGCAACTAATTCTTTCTCTTTGGCGCCAAACGAGTCCATCGGTCAAAGTTTTGAGGAAGGTGTGAATTCGTTACCTCAAACGGGCTCGGCTAGAAGGTTCAGTTTACCAAATGATCTTGGAAGTGATTTATCGATAGACAAGACGAAATGGCATGGCTCCTTTGATGATTATTTGATCTTACGCAGTCAAAGTCCAAGTCAAAGTCAAAGTGATATTCGTCGAAGGCATTCACATAGCGCTTTTGACTTTGGACAAGCACTTCTATTAGAGATCAATCTCGACAACAGTTTAAGAAATTACCGTTCTTCTTTGGCACCAAACGGGCCAACCGGACATGAACATCACCGGGCTCATCACAGAGCTAAGGGGAACAATAGCCAGTTGCCACCACCATGCCCGATGAACCACCCGTTGGGTTCGTCATCTGATTTCAGAAACGAAGTGCCAACGTTTACTTTCGATACGACCCATGGCATGCGATCATTGGATGATTCTTTCTTCTCACACAAAACAGGTAATAATAATAATAATAACAATAATAATAATAATCAGTATGATAACAGTAATCCTAGAAGGCATTCGTACACTGCATTCGAACTCGGGTGTGCACTTTTACTGAACATGAACCGTGAACCAAGCTCAACACGTCGATCTGCATCCGTTACACCAAAGATCCAAATATTCCAAGAAAGTCCACTTCCAAATTTCAAGAAAAATGAACAGCCTTCATCAGTAAACATCATTGCAGATGATTCATCCAACACTTTGTTCTATAAACCTCACGGGTACAAATCGTGTGATGAGTCTGGTGCGTCAAACAACCGAGATAGTCGAAAACGATCCAAGAATCTCACACGGAATTACTTCAGTGTGTCTGATTTAACATCTCCAGTTGTCCGAGAAACGAATCATGATGAGGGTTTGACCAGAAAGTCAGCATCTTTGACTCCAGATTGCATATATGGTCAAAATTTTGGAGGATTAGATTCTTTAAAATTCCAATCCGGGCCAACTTCTTCTCATCAAAAACACAAGAAAAATGACCATTTAAAAGCGAAAAGAAGCAGACGGTCAAAAGCCAGGAAACACAAGAAGCCATTAAGAAAAGCTAACAATGTTAGGCCCACAAGCACATCAACTAATGCTGCAAGTGATGCATCATATGAATCTTTTGATGATTCTGATGCATATGAATCTTTTGACGATTCTGAGACGTACGAATCCAACACCGATAATCAAAACCGTTACAATATGTTTTCAAGAAACTCACAAAGTGCTAATGACTTAGGAACTTCAATCCTTTTAGAAACACACCATGATGGCAGATCAAGAAACCGATCCAAATCATTAACACCAAACTATTCTTATTACTCTGATGATTCGATGCAATTTGTGGCTAAAAAGCGTGAACCAAAGCACCATACAGAAGTTGAAAAAGACAAGAAACAGTTACCTCCAACCTACCCAACAAAAGAAATGGATTCATCTAGCATGACCCGACACGATTTGTGTCCGAGCTGTTTGGATAAGATTGATTTGAGATCGTTAGATGGGAGTATCGCTAGCGAATACGACTACGAATGTGGTATACAAAAGGTTAAACAGCAAGCCGAAGACGACGTCAGATGCATGAGATTATTACAATCAGAATTAGAAGCCGAACGCAATGCTGCAACTGTCGCTGCGAATCATGCAATGAATATGATCACACGGTTACAACAAGAGAAAGCATCTTTACAAATGGAAGCTTTACAGTATCTAAGAATGATGGAAGAACAAGCTGAATACGATATGGAAGCGTCGCAGAAAGCTAACGAGTTAGTTGAAGAAAAAGAAAACGAAATTCAAGATTTGTTAAACGAACTAGAACAATACAGAAACAAATACGGTGATGAACTGATAAACAATATTAAGAGTTTTGATGAGGAAAGGAGTTACATTTTGGAGTCGTTATCGAAGCTCGAAAAGAAGATTAATCAGTTGGTGAATCGGGCTTATGAAAAGTCAGCGGAAAGCGAGACTTTTGCTGACTTTGGAAAACTGGAGGATGAGATTTTGGATTTGAAAATGATGATGGAAGCATTGCAGGCTGATCTTGATCTTGTTAAACATGTTTGTAACACACTTCATGCTCATGAAGGACTTGAATTCATTCAAGAAATTGCTCATCAGTTAAAAGATATGAGGAAAATTGTGTTTGATAAAAGATTAATTTCCAGTAATTGAAGATTCATCTTTCAACAAAACTAAGGTAAGTCAATGTTGATTCGTTTGGCCGGGTTGTGTTTTATCTCAAACGGGTCGATAAATAATTAGCTAAAACAGGTTTATTCAAAGATATATACATCATCATCATCATCATCATCGTACTCAGTATATCCCACCAATAGCAAAGCTATGTTAGGGTCTGAGGAGGGTAAGATGTAGACAACCTTACCTCTACCCCATAGGGATAGAGAGGCTGCTTCCGGTGAGACCCCCGGCTCGATAGTAGTTTTGCATCAAGCCTTGGACATAAAGCACATAGCACTCAATCATCGGGATACCGGCTGATTGGTGCATGTACCCTCGTCTTTCGGCTATCAACGCCACCACATGATGCCTGATTAACCTTCCGCCACTTTTAACGTTATTCAAAGATAATAATAATAATAATAATAATAATAATAATAATAATTAGTTTAAGTTTCTATTTGATATAATCTGATGTGTTTACTTGCATTTGGTCCAGTTTCTGGAGTCGATAACGAGCATAAGACATGTGACGAAACTCCGGCCCGTTCATTTATTATCAGCAGGTTAAAATTTTCCCTCCTTTTTGTAAAATGTATTTATGTTATCAACAATTCTCCTACTGATCACAATCTGATCTAGTTATTTACATTTTCAGCAGTTTGTCAATTGGATAGCGTATGCGTAAGCGTGCAACGACTGCAAAAAGACTTCTAACCTGTCTGACCCGTTCAGTTTTTACAGTTTTTTTTGGTCATTTTTGTAAAGTTGAATATGATTTCTTGTACATTTGTGTTATTTGTAGCTCAGATGGAATTATGTCGTTTCTTTGGTACTATGAACACCAATAATAAATGATTCATTTTTTAAAGGAGGGTTGGCTTCCTATAATTCAAACTATGCCCGATTGACAAATATAAACATGTGGTATTGAAATGGCAAAAAATGACAAATATAAACATGTGGTATTGAAATGGCAAAAAATAATCCAAGTACGTATTTAGGTGCAAAGTTAACGAAAGCTTAACCAGCCGTTAGTTTTTTATGGCGTGTCTTTTAACCAGCTGACGGGGACGATGAGTTGTCGTTAACCAGCTGACTGGGACTGGGGCGATGAGATGTCATTAATTAAAAAAAATTAATAATAATCGTCGGTCGGAAATCTCATCCCGCCGGGTAGCTCCGAACCGTGGCTCCTATTTGGTGGGCCCTTTTTAAAGGCGGTGAGATATGTTCCGGGCGGCGCCACCTGTTTCTATGGATAGTTGATTAGTGATCAATGGTGGTGGAGGGCGCCATGCAGAGAAGGACGATTGGTGAGGTTAACTGTGGAAAGCATTTTGTGGTGGTGTTTGAGGTTTCCGGTGGTCTGATGGAATTGAAAGTTGCAGGTTGGAGGGGAGGTAGGGGATAGTGTTGGCTATTATTATTATTATTATTATTATTTGTAATTAATCACAACTTCGCCCGAGTCACCTAGTTAATGACAACTTATTGTCCCTGTTAGCTGGTTAATAGACACGTCAGGAGCCACGTCATTAAAAATTAACGGCTGATTAAGTTTTTGTTAACTTTGCACCCACATACGCGGTTTAAAACTTTTAAACCCGTGTATCATATGAGATTTGTTAAACGAAAAATATATTAATTATATTATTTGAAATAAAGACACAACATTATTAAAGGTAAAAAGAAATCGTATCTTATTATATTAATAAAAGAAAATATTAAAGCTTAGGTGTCAAGCTTACACCACTTTAATTTCTAATATATTATCTCATTCATTCTAGCTATTTATGGATCATGGGTCAAAACCATTTTGTCAATTGGGTTATAACATAGTGTGAACTTTATTCATTATTGAGTTAAGTATCGTTTTCATACATTAGGTTTGACCAACTACACAACTTTAGTACTTTTTTAAAATTTTTTGCAAGTCAACACCTGACGTTTCCAAATTCATGCTATTTTAGTATTTTTCATTAACACGATTTGTTTTTTCTATTAAGTCAGGATAAAATAGTAATTTTTTAATTTCTCATTTACTTAGCCATGTGGTAAAAAAAATACATGAGCTGAACTACTTTTTTAATAAAACTAAACGAACTACTTTTTTTTAATTAAAGTAAATGATTTGAACCGGATTTCTAACAAAAATAAATGAACCGAACCATATTTCTTTAGCAAAAATAAATGAACCAAACTACATTAAAAAAAAACAAACCGAACCACATTTTTTTTAACAAAAATAAATGAACCGAACTACTTAAAAAAACAAGCAACTTTTTTTAACAAAAATAAATTAACCGAGCAACTTTTTTTTTAGCAAATATAAATGAACCGAATCACTTTTTTAACAAAAAAATTTACGAACCGAACTACTTTGTTAAAAAATGTGGTTCAGTTCATTTATTTTCGTTAAAAAAATAGAAAATAGCATGATTTTGGAAACGTTAGCTGTTGATTTGCAAGAAATTAAAAAGAAAAAGATACTAAAGTTGCATAATTGGTCAAACATCAAGTATGAAGATAACACTTAACTCTTCAGTATTTAAGTATTTAAAGGTGTGTAAATGCCACATTACAATCACATTTCAAAAAAATTTATGCTAAATAGAATCAATTATTGGGTTGGTGGTTGTTTTTCATTATTGTAGAAAATATATATTTAGGTATGCATTTGTATGTTTAATGGCATTATGCTCTAGATTATTGTCTATATACACATTAATCATCTTTTAAATATTGCTATACGAGAAATTACATTAAGTTAATATTTTCCATCTTGTGTAGTACACGGGGTGAAACATGAAAAGTTAAATGTCATAAGTCGTGAACTGAAAAACAAAATAATTCATAAGTTTTACTTTGTAAGTTAAATCAATCCATAAGTATTTTGAGAATCACAATTGAAATAACATACCTTAATTATTTTTATCATTTAACAAATCTCGTGTAATACAAGGGTTCAAAAGCTAGTTAAATATATAGTACAAATGTAAGGCCCCAAGCCCGGGTGCCCTACTTTAGCATTGGATTTACTCATAAACGTAGTTTGTTATAGCGGAAGTCTATATAAATCGCAACGAAAAATTAAACTTTTATAAAATACTTCTAACTCTAGCTAGATCTTCAATATGGATAGTCTCGCGTGCACCCCAAGCTTGCCACGTCATCAATAATACCTGCATGCATACTAAAAGTCAGCTACATGCTGAGTGAGTTCTAACGTTTCTTTCTTTTCATAAAATTTTGATTTATAATTAGATCGCATTCTTTAAACATTCATACGTAAAGTAGCACTCGTATATGAGTAGTCTCATACGTATTTGCTCATAATCGAGCCTTCTACTCTTACTTGTAATCGAACCATATCAAGTTAGAGGGATTTGCCATCCTAACTCGTTGCACGTGCATGAGGCCCAAAGGCTCTACGCACGAACATGCACCCGTTCTTCTCTGTATAACATCCATTCACATCATTATGCATATTATTATTCTATGCAGATATTCGATAGGGCTTTCTCCCTACCTTCTTTCTGTTCTATCCACTAACATTTACCCATGCTACTAGTATCCATAGCTGGACCATACATTCACACAACGTATATCTATGCATTTAAAATTATCATGCCATGCAATCGTACTACACTACTACATATACGCACATAATTAATAGCTACTGTACTTAGTATCCCTAATTGGACCACCTATTCATATTATCCATAACTGGACCATCTCACCATAGTATCCATAACTGGACCACATTATCTTTTGTATCCATAACTGGACAATATTATTCTTCGTATCTATAACTAGACCATACTATTCTTCGTATCCATAACTGGACCATATCATTCTTCGTATCCATAACTTGACCATCTTACCATTGCATCCATAACTGGACCATCTTATACATATTATTCTAATCAATCAATTCATTGTATCTATATCTAGACCACATTACTATCACAACACGTGCCCGAACACAGTATAGGCTTTTAGTCATTTATTGTTCTCGTGCCTGTGCTTTCCCTTCCATATCACTATGTCGTTTCCATAAGTAGAGCATCTGTCTATCGTGTACGTGTCTGCATACCACTCATGAGTACTCGTGATGTGGATAGGTATAAGGTACTACGACCCCCTGACGCTCACATCATGACTTACCCACGTTCTTAATACATTCTTAACATTAGAAGTTAAATAATTATATTACTAATCGATACATTTGCTTCCTCTCTTAAAAACATATCCCGTTCGTCTTTTATCTTCTTTCTTGAGTATGCATACAGCCCCAAAACGTTTAAGGAAAAAGGGGGCTAGAACTCACCTGTAGACTATTCCTTTCCGAGTTAATCGTAATGTCTTTCTTCAACTGAGCTTGACTAACTGCTTATTGAATAACACGTATTAATTCTTTATCTTTTATTATTTTATATTCTTACATTAACGAAACTGACTCAATTGGTTAACGAGCCGAACCTCTACGTAATCATACTTTATTAGTTTAATGGATCCTAACTTAAATATTTTAGGAACCGGTTTTTAGTTAACGATTCTTTAACGAACTCATATGTTTACGGTTTCTTAACGAATCGAGTTAAGTTCATACAATTTTATAAGTTAATCTCTTATTAACAAACTTGTATGTTAAGGATTTCTTAACGAGCTTCATAAGTTGGCAGGTTCCTAACAAGTCGGTTCTCGGATACGGTTAAGTTTTATTTGGAACGGGTTTGGGTTCCCTTAACAATGTTGGATGAGTCTACTTATTTCCTTAGTTTGAGGTTTGGATCGAGTTCCTGCTTTAGTTGAGTCGACCATAGCCCTTTACCCAATTTGAATCGAGCCGACCCACTTCCTTCCATTCGATTAATTTTTTAGCCAAGTCCCCTATAATTTAACATAACATGATCATGTTTTCACCCCCACATGATTATGTTTTGAACTAACATGATCATGCTCAAATGAAAACATGATCATGTCTCAGTTTGTGGCTTGTAACAAATCTTGCAGTAAAATGATCATGCTAAATGGAGTCGCATGAGGATTTTAATTTGATTCGCATGAGGATTTCAATTGAGTCGCTTACTGTCATGCGATTCCAACCATGCGAACAGTTTTTCATTGGACCTTCCCTCTTTACTCCGCTCGAGTATACTTCTTCCCAGCCTCAACACTAACATGATCATGCTTGCACCCTAACATGATCTTGTTTTGAACTAACATGATCATGCTCAAATGAAAACATGATCATGTCTCAGTTTTCAGTTTGTGACTCGCTAACCCATTTCCAGTAACATGATCATGCTGGTATGCCAACATGACCATGTCTTGATTTCTATTAGTACTTCAATCTACCATCACCATCCAATCGAGTCGATCTTTCAATTCCAGTCGAGTTGATTACACTTTCCTATTCCGTTCGATTTAAGTTAATTTAGGTCAATTTGGGTTCGGTTCGTTTCGTTTCCAATCTTACAAGGTCCATTTATTGCTAATTTTAGATCTAGCTCAAAATAGAAATAAGACGAAGATGCGTAAAATAACTGATCTTAGCATTATATTTACCTTTCAAAGGATATTTTGAAACCTTAAAGGATCTTCTAAAATGTTGAATGAATGAAAAAGAATGAATGTTTGTGCACACGGGTTTTAGGTGAGAGCGTGTGTCTGATGATGATGATGATGATATAATAATGATAAGGATGAGGGCTAGGGTTTTACGTTTGTTTATATAGGCTATGCCCAAAGGCTTTAGGCCCATAATCGCTTCCAAGCCCATAATCCCCTTAATACTTATCCTATCATTTCATTATTATTTAACTAGATTAGATAACATCACAGGACACAATAAATAAATCAAACTTGTATTATTTTATTGAATTATTCTCAAAACGAGGTCGTTACAAGTCTTCCCTCCTTAAAAAGTTTTCGTCCTCGAAACCTGCTTAATCCTGGTAAAAAGGAATACTCCCTGCACACTTTTTTTGCATTACACAATCTCCCCCGTCCTCAAACCGTCTGGCTCCTGGGTCATCCTTCTTACTCCTGATCCTGCAGTCACCGAGTCGTGATCATGTGTTTTAGCTTGCTCGGGGTAGCTTGTCCATGAAGTCCTCAATGATTCGCTTATTGTCCTGTCTTAGCAAGTCTTGTGTCACATCAGGAGGCGTTGATACATAATATTCTAAAACTACTGTTTACTTTAACTTATCAGGTCGTGCCTCACATGACTGCCATTCACACAAGCATTCATAACATAATTCAATCCACAACATCATATTCAACCATGAGTCTAAATTTAAATTTTAAACCATACACCTAAAATCTCTAATAGTCATACATGACTTAAAACTTAAACAAAATGACCCAATCTTCTCGAATGCTCCCTTCTATTGTGATCAGGTAACCAGTGAGCTCTAAGCATTCTTCTTACCTCCATTTCCTGTCTTTGGCTTCTTACATTCCTTCGCCTCATGACCACCAGCTCCACAATTGAAACATTTATGGTTGTTCTTGCACTCCCAGGAGAAATGTCCTGCTTTCCCGCATCTGTAGCACGCGTTCGAACCAGCCTTGCACTCTCCAAGATGCAATTTGCCGCATACCTTGCATGCCTCTTTCCCCTCCATCCGATGTTCCTTTTCCCCCGCATTATCCACAATATCAATAAGCCGTTTAGCGGGAGCGGTTCCTTTCTTTTTTGTCTTCTCTTCCATTTCTATAGCATCCACAGCCAGATCGTCATAAACCATCTCTGCTAGATCGACGACAGATTCGAATGTGGAAGGTTTACTTGTCTTGACTAAGGTACGGACATTCTGTGGAAGTTCCATGACATAACACTTGATTCTAAGCTTCAGTATTCACCATCTCGGGCACAGGTCTTGACATTCAGTTAAACTCAGTGGTGTAATCACGATGTGTCATCTTTCCTGCTTTCAAGTTCAGGAATCTCATCTCTGCCCTTTCAACTTCAGCATCAGCACAGAATTTCTTCATTACCATCTCTTTCAGATCATCCGACTTCATAGCCTTAATTTCGGCAGCAGTCTTTCTTTTCTCAACAGTTTCCCACCAGAACATAGCTTTATCACCAAATGACTGAGTAGCGAAGCCCACGGCTTGGTCGGGACGACACTCGGTAATGCGGATAACCTTATCCATTGCAGTTATCTACTGAAGGGTAGCGATGGCGTCACCCATACCAGCCAGCTGAGGTGGGTCACAACCTTTGAAGGTTCTGTAGCTGCAACCACCTCGGCCTCTCTTCCCATCGTTAACCTTCACAGAACGAACCTCTTGACGCCTCAATCTCAGTCTCCGAATCATTCTTACTACTTTCCCCAGTCTTCTCAATAGTCTTGGTACGACTTTCAGTGGACTTGTTTGGTTGGAGATTCTTTACTGCTGCAGCAACTGCTTATGTGATAGCAGCTTGAATAGCAGGGTCGAGTTGATACTCTTCCTCTCTCGTCATGCTTCTTTCTTCACTAGGCTCAGTAATCGGTTCTTCAGAGGGTACTCGGTGGATACGCGGTCTACCACGACGTCCCGTGCGCCCTCCTTGCCCAGCAGTAGTTTTAGCACCAACCATCTGAATTCTAAAGGAAAACACAAATTGTCATTATTCTAGGAATTACTTAGTACAATACTTGTAAGGTAAACAGTTAATGACAGTGGCCAGTTGTAATTAACTAATCACGTTACTTCCATTGTCCTTCATACTTCCCTTCGTGATCACATTTGTGCCAAATTCTACATCTTACTTGCATTAATCATACATTACAAACATTAACATATACTTTTCTCTAGCGATTAAGCTAGCATTTATATCAATTTATACCAAACCACACATTCTAGTGCATGAACTTAGTCATGTACTTTAACAAATACTTCCTTACATACTAATTTATGCATTCTAACATTCAAATAAATCATTTTCTATACTACTCGCGAGCTTTCTTGGGTGGCACACGACTATCCATACTATCATCCTTCTTTGGTCCCATTCTCTGTTTGAGTCTAAGCATACATGTAAGGCCCCACGATCCCGGGTGCCCTAATTTTGCTCGGGTTGATTCACATAATTCGAAAATCGGAGTTAATTAAAACAAATTGCGGAATAAATAGTCAATCACTCTTACATAACATAAGTACTTTGTTTTAAACGAACTAACATAAATCTTCAACGTTTAACATAAATAACATGCGATTCTTCCTCTTGACGATGCCAGTCTTCATCATATTGGCACATGTCTCCATCAAGCAATCTGCCTCATTCTATTTACCTGCGTGCATACTAAAAGTCAGCTACGCTGAATGAGTTCTAATTAATCAATTAACATACATTACATTTACGTTCATACTTATACGCGTCCGAAGATACATATTTCGTACTTTACTTACTATTTCTCATTCATACATACTTTACATACATACATATGTACTTACATACTTTCTTTCATACTTTTCTATGGTATACCGTAAACTATCCTACTTCTACTATCTCAAATATTATTAGGGTTTGGTCCCTCTATCTCAGATATTATCAGGATCTGATCCCTTCTATCTCAGATATTATTAGGGTCTGGTCCCTCCTGTCTCAGATATTATTAGGGTCTGGTCCCTCCTGTCTTGATCTCAGATATTATTAGGCTCTGGTTCCTTCTATCTCAGATATTATTAGGGTCCGGTCCTTTCTATCTTAGATATTATTAGGGTCTGGTCCCTTTTACCTAAGATATTATTAGGGTCTGGTCCCTTTTACCTCAGATAGTATTAGGGTCTGGTCCCTTTGTCTTGCTTAACCATACAACCATACATGTACCGTCAATCGTCCATACGTTTATTTCATACGTTTATTATCATATGTGCATACTTTACATATCTTTTAATTGCATATATAATTATATATACGCACATTCATACAACATTTTATAATAATAACATTCAATACATAATCATACACGTATCATACACTTATCAATTAGGATAAGTGTATTAACTATCACATAGGAGTATGCACACAACCGCGAAAAACATCAAAGTGAAAGGGGCTAGAACTCACTTGGATCCTTAACGTTCGAAGTTGATTGAAATCCCTTTCTTTACTGAGCACGGCCAACTGTTATATCGTACAAGTATTAGTTAACTGGTCTAACGAAACCATCTTAACTAGCATGGTTAGTTAGCTTAGCTTAACCAAGTTAACTGAGTTAACAAGTTAAATTAACCGACCACGTTATCTATTTTAGTGTCTAACTTAGCTAACTTTATTTAACTTCTTTATATTTAACGGGACCCTCTAACTAAACTAACGGGGTTCGTTAGTTTATTTTAATAAAACTTGGATCAACTTTAAAGAAACCTTGGACCAATATTCAAATGGATTCACAACAATAATAAAACCAAAAAATTAGGAGTACATAGAATGATTTGGTACATGCCACATGAAAGTAGCTGATATGAAAGTTGTTTTTTATATATGATCCTATTTTTTTGTTGAAATTGATTATGCGATAAATTTTTATGAAATAAAACAAACTAAAATTGAGGGTTTCTGAAAAACAAACAACTCAGATTTATAATCTTTCAGAAAAAAAACACGAATTGTAGGATTCCAAATATTTTAGATATAATTAATCATGGTTTTAATGTTTAAATGCTTTAGAATGATTATGTATAGAAAATTAAATTAACGATTCAAAATTAAATAATCACATTAATTGAAAATTTAAATTAAATAGCATAATTAAAATTTCATATATACATGAAGTGGGAAGCTTTGCAGAATTCAAACTAAATTCATAAGCCTTTATTATTAAAAATATTGAATTTTTTTTAATAAAATGTAAGGTGTACATTGAGTGTATTAAATTGTTGTAAATGATCATTAATGTGTGCATAATGTCTTGCAATACATTGAAAATGTTGTAACTCATGGGTCAAACCATTTTCACCCATGACCTATGAATAGCAAGGATTAATAAGAAGAGAGATTAAAAGATTAAGAGAAATTTTATGCTAAGACTAAATGTGTTTAGAACAATTAAACATCATTATTTTTATTTATTAATATAGTAAGAAAGTAAGATAAGATAATATCTATACTATATAAAATGCATGAGACAAGGGCAAATTAAGACACTTGATTTTAAGAGTTTTACACATTTTAATGCATAATGTACATGTATAAAAAGAGGTAAACTTGTCTTTTAAATACAATTCAACCAATTTACAAGTTTACTTCCTCATCTTTCACCATATTATATTTTTTATTTCAATTTCAAACCAACCACCCCCTATGACTTTTAAATGACCATAATTTTTTCATACGTTAGTGTATTTGTACAAAAATTGCACCATAAAAACGAGATTTTTGCTCTTTAATTTGAGTATGATATTATTATAGTTTTTTTAATTTTAAAAAAAATTGATATGTTACCTAAGGATGTTCAATGCCAGTTTTGATATTTTTAAGTTAAACATATGAGCTCAACTGTTAGTAACGAATTTTTTATTATCGAAAATTAAAACTGAACAATTGAAAATTGAAACTAAACCATTACTAACGGTTTGGTTATGTTTGATTTCACAGTTTAAGCTTCAACAATAAATTTAGTCTAAGGTAATTATAATCCAATTGCACCATCAATAATAACTAAGCACCAACAAAATATGATATTAATAGGATCATAATATGAATATTGAAAATGTTTGCCACATAAATGGTAAACTTTAATGGTAGACGCAACAAGAATACATATTACAAAAAAATATATTAGAATTGGGTTAATTTAAAGAAGTAATAGTTAAGTTTACTTATATTAAAAAAAGACTTTGTTCAAGTTTTAGTTTAACTATATCTAATATATTTACATCTATACTATATATATTGCATGAGATAAGGGCAAATTAAGACACTTGATTTTAAAAGTTTTACGCATTTTAATGCATAATGTATATGTATAAAAAGGGGTAAACTTGTCTTTTAAACACAATTCAACCAACTTACAAGTTTACCCCCTCATCTTTAACCATATTATATTTTTTATTTCAATTTCAAACCAACCACTCCCTACGATTTTTAAAAGACTATAACTTTTTCATACGTTAGTGTTTTTTTACAAAAATTACACCATAAAAATGAGATTTTTATGTTCTTTAATTTGAGTATGATATTATTATAGTTTTTTTTCCAGTTTTTTTAAAAAAATTGATATGTTACCTAAGAGTGTTCAATGCTAGTTTTGATATTTTTAAGTCAAACGTATGAGCTCAACCATTAGTAACGAATTTTTTTATCGAAAATTAAAACTGAACAATTGAAAATTGAAACTACACCATTACTAACGGTTTGGTTCTGGTTTGGCTTTACAATTTAAGCTTCAACAATAAATTTAGTTGAAGATAAATTATAACGTACATATGTGTACGTTATGTAAATCGAGTTTAAATAAAAATATACATATGTGTATAGTTAGGGTTTTTTTTAATGAAACCTGGATGAAAAACAAAAATTATTGGTTTTTTTACTTTTTTAAAATTTCCTTTTTTTCATTTTATAATTTTTTTATAATTTTAAGGGGTTTTTTTTGTGGCACAAAATGATATTCAAATATCCCAATTTCAAAAAGTTCTCTTAGGATTCTGACCCTCTATATATATATGTGTGTGTGTGTGTGTGTGTGTGTGTGTAACAAAACATTCTAATACTAAACAATGAAAAAGATTAAAATGCATTAAACAGTATGGTCTGGTTTCATATGAACAGTTTTCGTTATAAACTGCAAACTAAACAATTCGCTACATTTTGAAAATTTTGGAATCGACCAATCGACTGAAAGTAAATGACAAAAACCAACTGTGAAACGAAATACGACCACTGTTTCAAGATTTTAAATCAAACCATGAACACCCATAATTGTTACATGATTACAAAGACATGTTTTTAAATACCTGCCGCATCGCGCAGGCACCCGTCTAGTAATAATATAAAGAGTTAGAACCAAGAAAATCAGTTTTTTTTAGCCTCTAAAATTGAGGGTCTAAAGCAACTCCCACAAAATCACTCGTATATCCATTTTGACCAAATCAATATATAGCCTTTTGACTAAAACCTAAAATTATTACATACCGATATAATGGCATTTGACTTCCTATTCCTATTATATAAACAAAAAGTTGATCATATTGACACGATATTTATGTGTTTTAAGCTTTTCTTTTTCCCTTCGATTATGCTGTTTAATATGATTTACATCTTTTTACTAATAACAATCTGACAAATCTCACGACGAATCACCTTTTTTTTATGGTTTTACACGAGAAAACATTTTTCTGCAATCATGGTCTTTTACACGTTTTGACATATGGCGTGTCACGCTATTCACTAAACACTTTTAGATCATGTATAAAATTCATAACCAAATAAAAATGCGTATACATGTAAATCATAATTTTATGTCCTCGTTTTATTTTTAACTGATTATATTTACTAAAACGCTGTAATTTATGTCTTGCAAGATTCAAACCTTCACGTTGAACTTCCAAATGCAAGGAACACTCCAAAATAGAGTTTTTGTTTTAACCTGTCTCAAATAATATTTATAAAAAAACTATTTTCATGATACAAACCCCATAAATACAAGATTAATATATAAGGGTCAAATTATTCTACAAAGGGATACAAAAATGAGAAAGATTTATAGTCACACAAAAAAACTTTTAAAAATTAAATAAAAAATCATAACTTAAAATTTAATAAAAAAACAAAAAAAAAAGTGAAAACACAAAAAAAATTTCCAACGTCTTCCTCGTTATAAAAAACAATGTTTAGGGAAAAAAATAATTGTGTCTTTTTGTTTATCATTTTGTTTTGTGTTTATTTTCGTCATTGATTGTGTCTTTTTTCCTTAGCATTATGTCTTTTTTTTCTTGATATTGTGCTATATTGCTCAACATTGTGTAATATTTTGTTTAGCATTGTGTTATATTTGCGACTTTTTGTGTGTTTTGTTCATTTTCGTTATTGTGTCTTTTGTCTCTGCATTGTGTCTTTTTTTCTTTTTGAACGAGAATGACGAGGGAAACATTTTTGTTTTTTACTTTTTTTCGTTTTTTATTTATATCTTAAGTTATGATTTTTTTATTAAATTTTTAGATTTTTTAAAGGGTTTTTTATGTTGCTACAAATCCTTCTCACTTTTCATTTTTATCTCCCTTTATATTTTAATCTTTCCCTTAAGAAAACAGCCTTACGACTCAAACCAAAAAATATAACATACATGGCATTTGACTTCCTATGATAGTAACTAGAAGTTGATCATATTGACACGAGATTCAACTGCTGTTAGCATTTTTTTTTTCCTTGGACTATGTTTTTTTTACATGATTTACTTTTTTTTTTCTCTTAACAAGAGCGCGACAAACCCCGCACTGAATCACTTTTTTTAGTGGTTTGACCCTTTACCAAAAAAAAAAACAAAGTTTTTTTACGTGTTTTGATAGTGTCACGTCATTCACTAAAATTTTTAAATCATGTATAAAGTGCATAACCCTATAAAAATATTAAATACCTATACGTGTAACTCTTATGCTATCTTTTTATTTTTAGCTTATTATATTTACTAAATCGCTTTTAATTTTAGCTAATTATGTCTATTAAAACTGTGTACTTTTTCCTTTTTTTTTATTTTTTCAACGACAACTTTCATTAAACACGGCACACAAGCAAGATACTAGAAGCCAACACAACAACAAATAAACAACTTGAATAAGAAATTACACCATTAAATTCAAGACAAATATATAAATATGGATCTATTTATTTTCTTAGGAATCTAGTTATTCCACATCATCACGATAGATATTAGGTAGGTATTGTTTACATGATTATGAAATCATGTTTTAAACCTAGTCACTTGAAACATCTATGGCTTTTTTAACAATTTTTTCTACATGCAATCCTTCAAACCTTTCACTTAAAAATACACGAACTCACAACATTACATTTATAAAAGGAAATACCATATCACTAGACCAACAAGTATGGATGTTCAAAAGAGTCCGTATCCGAATTATCCGACAATCCGTATCCGAAATATCCGAAAATTTTCGGACATCCGAATCTCGGATATCCGAAAATTTGGATTCGGATATCAATTTTGAGCCTTTTCAGTTAGTTCGGATATACGAACTATCCGATATATTAATTTTAATATTTTTTTAATTTTATTTTATAACACAAATATAATCAAGAAGAAACCCTAGATCTATTTTTAAAACACTCCTCTTCCCTTCTGCACACCCAAATCGTCCATCCAACCTCCGCTCTCTCCTCCACAGATCCAGCCACTCTCCAAACTCTCCACAGAACCACCGTAGGTGTTAACCGGCATCTGGATCCTATCCATTCCTCCACGACACTCATCAGTCAGTTGTCACCTTCAGTCACTCCTCCACGGCACTCGTCTAGTGTCGGTGTTGACCACCCCCTGTCCTCTCTCCATTTTCGATAAGGTGATTGTTAGCGTTCTTGCCTGCAAAAACAAGAGAAATTTATATACGTTAATTAGTTAATTTATTAGAACTCATTCATACTGATATTAGTGGTCCTTACCCCATTGCTGGCATAACTGGACATACTTCATTTGTCACTTTCATTTATTTGTCACGTGTCTCTCCTCAAGCAACCTGTCTCATTATATTCACCTGCGTGCATACTAAAAGTCAGCTACGCTGAGTGAGTTCTAGTTAATCAATTAGCATACATTACATTCACACCCTTAGTTGTACGTGTCCGAAGATACGTATTCGTACTCTACTTACTATTACTTCATACTATACATACATGCATACGTACTTACATACTTTCTTTCGTAATTCCCTATGGTATACCATAAGCTATTATAATTCTATCATCATAGATATTATTAGGGTCTGCTCCCTTCTGTCTCAGATATTATTAGGGTCTGGTCCCTTCTGTCTCAAATATTATTAGGGTCTGGTCCCTTCTGTCTTAGATATTATTGGTCTGGTCCCTTCTGTCTCGTATATTATTAGGGTCTAGTCCCTTCTATCTCAGATATTGTTAGGGTCTTGTGACATCCCTCGATTTCGGGTTAAATTGTATTTATTTTGTATTTGTTTTTATGTTGTAAACCGACCCGATTTATATCCCGAACATTTCAAATTTATAAAATATTGGATTTTATGTTACTAAAACATCCCCGCTTGTCTAATTTGAAAAACCCTTTTTACGGATTCGAAAACGGACTTAAAACGCTTAAAATACATCAAAAACGAACTTCCGGACGCGAACCGACGTGCTGACCAGCAGCAGATCAGCAGCAGCACCATTTTTGTTTTTTTTTTGTTTTTTTGTGACTTGTCTTGACCCCTCTTGCATGCAAACCTTGATATCACACCCCATGCTTGACCTTTCAACCCACCCTATATATACACCCCTATCCCGTTCATTAATCCTTGCTCATTCATCTCTTTCTCTTCCAATTCTCAAGCATTCAAAGGTGTTCTTTATATTTTTTTGGCAGTTTGACTTTCCAAATTCAAACTGACCATAGTCTTACAATATAATCAACTTGTTAACACTTATTTATACTTGAAGATTGTTATACAACATATATATAATAGCACCCTTTGTACCTTCGGTGGGCATTTCTCCGGTCTCGGTCGGTTAAGTGTCCGGCCCATAAGACAAAGCTACATGAAGGACTCGTAGTAGTCCTTGATTATATATATTTTCCGCATCTAACTATCAAACTTGTTATACTTGTTTAACTTTTGCTCATCTTAGTTCTATTTTACATTTTGAGTTCCATGGTTATGGGTTTGTAGAGACTAGCCTCAGTTATTCCGTAAATAGCTCCAAACTGGAAGCCGAACTCATGTTTACTAGTTTGTTTAAATAGTTGTATAAACATGTTTTATGTAAGATTTGAGTTTCTAAAATCATTTTAATTAGTTCCATGGTTATGGGTTTGTAGAATCTAAACTCGGTCTTATCCCGAAACAAGATCTGAACCGGAAACCGAACTTTCGTTTAAAGACTTTGTTGTTGACTTTTTGTATATACTTGGTATTATTATTTATAAGTTATTTTACAAGTTCTATGATGTTTGGACATGTGGTAACCATTCTTGGCCTTATTCCAAGATAAAAACCGAACCAAACCGAACTAAACCAAGTTTACTCGCTTAAGACACACAAGTGTGTTTTTAACCATTAAAGCTTATATATTTCTTTAAAAATACTTTATAAACTGATTTTAATTATTTTCACAAAGTACTCGGAATGTTGAATCCAACTTGATCTTATAACAAAGTTTGGACCGATTAAACCGAACACTCGCTTAACGGACGTTGTTAGTTCTAAAACAATAGAACTACATACTTGGTTAAGTCTCTTTAAGATTTATTGAGTTATCTCGTACATTTATTATTTTGGGAAAGTTGACATTGGGTTTGGTCAAGTCACCAAGACCCGAACCGACCACCCGAACACTCGTTAAAACCCGTTTTAGTATCTATATTATAAAGGGACTTGCTTTCTTGCATTTTTACCCACCTTATTACTTAACATAGGTTGAGTAAAATTAAGGGCCAGATACTTTAACCCGGTTTCAAGCAAACTTATATTTTTAAAGGACTATTATTATAATTTCTTAAATATTTACATTTTAAACCTTAAACTTTAAATTGTTTACATTTCTTATCAATTATTTTCGTTTAAAAACTTCCAATACAACTTTTCTAATACAAGACTTCTTCTCCTTTAGGCTTCGTTAGTCAAACTCATCGTTTCGGTTAATCTCCAAATCATCAAATCTTTCAAGTTTATTACTTGAATGTGAGTACTTCATCCCCTGTTTTCACTCTTTTATATTTTGGGGGTGACATTGCAAACTTATTCAAATCCAAATGATTTATACTTGAGTCTTAAACCACAAACTTTATTGTATACTTTACTTAAATAAATGCTCGATTTGGTGATTATATGCTTATATGCTTGAGTGCTAATATTTTTACCGCTTTTGGATGGTTGATTCATAAATCCGAGTATATATGGCATCCCCTTATAGAAGGTGTCGTTAATGTATTATTATTAACGATTTCATACAAAATCCGAGTATATTTGGCATCCCCATATAGAAAGGTGTCGTTAATGTATTCTTATTAACGATTTCATTTATCTAAATTGTTGCTATTATTTATTGTTTTGTATACAAGTTGTGGAATTTCATATTATATATCTATTGTTCAAAAACTATGAAATTGCTCACCAACCTTTGTGTTGACAAAATCTATTTATGCAATGTTACAGGTTTGACTTTAGGTTGACTCGAGGACTTGAAGAAAAAACGTTATCGAGGCTATTAGGATATTAGCAAAACGAACAATATATTATTTACTATGATTTGAATTCGGTTATTGTATGAACAAGTTATGTGACTCTTTGTGTTTTTATGAATTTAAATGAGTTGATTAAATATTGTCACTTAATAGTGTCGTGTGCGATGAACAATCGGTTGCGCCCCGACGTTTCCGTCATGGTCGGGGTGTGACAGATCTGGTCCCTCTGTCTCGAATAACCATACAACCATACCTGTCTTGTAACATTTCGGGTTTTCCGTACTCATATCTGTATTAGTTTATCGGGTTACGAACCTTATGGTGTCCAAAAATGCGTTTTTGGAACTACAAAGACTAAAACTGTCAAAAGTTGAAAGTCTGGTGAAGCTGCATCTTCACTCGGCACGGAGATGTCAGCCTTGCATCTTAGCACGACGCGAAGATGTCACCAGATCAGCCATTTTCGCTTCAGATCTTCGTTTAATGCTAAATCTTTCCTCAACCTACCCTAAATCACGAAAATTGAGCCCCAAGTTATTGTATTTAGTGAGTAATGATTTCTAGGTTCATAATCAGTAATTTGGTAAATATATTGATGAATATATAACCCGATTTCGTTCTAAATTGTGTGATTCGGTTACCAAAATCGACCCGTTTCTTGTCCAACAAGTTGGTTTAACCCCTATATAAACACATCATAACTTCAAACCCTAAATTTTACTGCAACTAAGCATTCCCAGCCGTCACCTACTCTCAACCGATGTTTTCTTGCTCGTTTTTGCTCGTTTACTTGAAGACCAAGAGTTGTAGTTTGACTTTGACTTTCGTTAAACCTTTAACCTCGATTTCTCGCTAATACAAACACCACCCGGGTAAGTTGTTAACTGATCAAAAGTTCATTAATACTCCCTTGTCGATACCCCTCAATCAATTTATGAGATTGAGAAGTATTGACGGGTCAATTAGAGTCAAAACCGTTTAAGGGCAAAATAGACAATAACTTTGGCTATCCGTTTTCTCATACTTCTGGTAGGATTCAACGTTCGGTTCAGAAGACTTTTATCTTTGTAACGAAATTTTAAGGCTACTGACCAAAACCCGACTTCCGACTCACTGTCCGGGTTCTGGTCAGTGCCAGCTCGTTTAAAATTTAAATATAACATAACTTGAGTTTAAACGTCCGTTTAGATTGATTCCAGAGGCCATGAGTTCGATTTTACTTGTATTATCATATCTCAAACATTCAGATTCTGATTGTTCATATCGTTTGACGTGTAGTGGACGACTCGCTTATTCGTTAGCTCGTTTAATCGCATTTATTAATCGCTTGTCATTAATTTAAGGTGAGTTTTATCATTCCCCTATTTTACTCAATTTTCACAATGTTTTGGGGACATATGCGTATATCATATTGTATATATGTATATTTATATATATAATTATATATATATATATATATATATCAAACAAATAGCAAACATGTAATGTGTGTGATTAATCAAATATACTTGTTATGTGCTTACTTGTTTATGTGCGCATTCGTGCTCGGAGAGGTCCCGCATATCCCCTTGTATAGGGTTCTCATATTATTGACCAACGCGCGATTCGCTTGGCAACGGTCTTATTATTATTTGCTCATGGTTGATTTACCGACGCCCGATTCGCTTGGCAATGGTTTAATCGACAACTTATTTGCTCATGGTTTGATTTCATTACCGCACTTATTACGTTTTGCTTATTTCTTTTATTTATTATATTAACATTATTTTATTGCAAAACTGGTGGTAAACTTACTCAGCATGTGCTGTTGACAAACTCTGTTTTCTACACATATGAAGGTTGCTATTGAATTGAAGTTGAAGTATGGACACTTAGAAAGACCTTAGAGTTTTAATGAAGACAAACGTGAATTTAAATTTTGTTATGTATATTTATTTGAATTATTTTGTTATATTTGGGTATTGTGTGTACATTTGAAATAAAATAATTAAATAGATATTGTCACATTAATATTATGATAGTATCTTTGAGCTGTGAGTAATCGGATCACGTCCCGGCATTTCCACCTTAGGTTGGGGTGTGACAGATTGGTATCAGAGCCGAAAGTTATAAGATAGGTCGTTAGAAATTTTCCTAGTCATATGTTAGGAACCTATATGTGCTTATCTAAACTGCCTTATGTGCTATTTAATTGTTTATAGCTTAATTAGATTAATTATTTTATTGTATTGGATCTTATTTATTTATTGCACACACACACGAATTCCGAGGTTACGCCTCAATTTCAAAATATTTTTAAATACTCTTATTTTTGGTAGATTGCCTTTTATTGTGGGAAATCCTTAAGAATTCTCGTGTTTTGTTTTTGCTCCTTCACCTTGAAGTATGGGGGTATGACGAATGTCGAACAACCGTAACTTTAAGTGGTACACGTAACCGGCAAAATGGTTACGCGGTAAATATAACCGGCTAAACGGTTATACTTCCAAATTGTGTTTTTTAAAATTATTTTAAATGCTTATTGGGTGAAAATTTCATGTAAATCCATGACACTCCGACTATCCATTTCTCAACCAGTTTTCAATTTGATTTTTTTTGTTGGAACGTGTCGTCCGAGGTGGTTCCCGAGATACACCAACTGCTCATATTTGATTCGTTGATTCGATATTTAGTTGGGTCGGTTAAATGTCATGTAATGCTCATGGTCTGACCAACTCCATTGATTTGATAATTAGTTAATTAGTTGGGTCAGTTAAACGCCATATACACACTCATGGGCTGACTAACTTAATTGTTTGTTACTCGTTATTTTAGTTGGGTCATTCAAATTTCCATGGAAAGCTCATGAGAGGCCACTCATTGAACATGTTTTGTTATTTAAATTGGGTTCTTGAGCTACTATGGGAAGCCCAACCCAATAACATTTTTACTTTTGAATTTTTGTAAACATTATTTGTTAAATTTAAAATCTCAAGAAAAAAAAATATTCACATTATTTTAAATCCCGACTCGTCCTCGAGTCATCACTTGCACAATTATATTTAGGTAACTTCTCTACTATCTCACATCAACTTATCCACACAACTTACTTATCATCTCATAAAATTTCATTTTTGGTCCTCGTAGATGTTTTCCCTAGGAAATCATCGTCGCAATCAACGTCGTCCGTCGGCTGCTCGTGATCGCCATTTGACTGCTAGGATCACTAAGGAAATTGCTGCTGCTATGCTTGGGATTGCTACGAGTACGCCTTGGGAGGAATTTAAGGAAGCTATTAATCTTGCTGCCTCACTTCCCGATGAACCTGTTAGAGATGGAACCCTACCTCGCAAGGACTCTAACCCTACCTCTGAAAACTCCAAAACCAAATCCTCAACCGATGCTAAGGCCGAACTCAAACCTACTCAGCGCAATGACAACTCTTCTCACCACAAACGTAAATCCAACTACCAAAACTATGCTGCTAACCAAACCAACCCACCACCCTCCAACCAAAATGCTCCTAGCAAGAAACCATATACCGGAATTTTCCCATTATGCTCCATTTGAAACTATCATCATCCGACCCAATCCTTGTGCCGACTAATGTAACCGTTATGGTCACCTTGCTAACACTTGTCGTATACCGCTCGGTACTCAAGATGCTCCATGACAATCTGTTCCGCCTACCCCTAGAACCACTACTACCCCGTATGCTCAAACCGGTGTTCCTAATAACCGTGTTTGCTATCATTGTGGAGATCCTAGTCATCTTCGCAATAGATGCCCTCAACTAATCCGTGTTCGCCAAACTCAAACTAGAACTGCACCCTACTACGCTATCAATACTTATCAAGTCCAAACCCATCAGTCTTACACTCTCCAAGCTCTTCCTGTCAACCAAGATCCCTCTTACATAGCTCAAATTTATCAAAACCCGTACCCGCAAGCCCAAGTCTACCAAGCTTACACCACCCAAACCTCATTAGTGTCATCCTTTCAAGCTTAATCTACCCAAACTATTCCACATCCACCTGCATCGAATGCTCAAGTTATTAGGGATCCCAGTACCTCAAGTGCTACAAGTCGAGTGAATCAAGGCAACCGTAACTGAAGCTGCTTGAAGACTCTGAAGATTTTGCCTTCATTATTTCTATCTTAAGTTATCTTATCTTTTTCGTTTATGCATTGTATCGACTCTTTAGTTATTTGTGATATAGGATGATTTCAATTTGAACTATTTGAGCGTTTTATTTCATAAATAAAGTTTCTTTTATCAAAGTTAATAAATTAGGATCTGTACCGTTATCTCATTTCATTATTCTCGATTATCACAATGACATCTGTTTCACGAGAATTGTTTTCTTTCAATTTTCAAAATTGTATTTTTTTTTAAAAAAAGCAAAAGATGTTTTAGAAATTTCACGGTTTTATTAATCCAACTAGAACATTTATTAATTATCATTTTAAATTATATTTAAAATTATCGAAACATTTTTTTTCTCTTAAAATTTTTTTTTAAATGTTTTATAATCCACATGATGGAACGGATTATGCGGACCATCTGACGATAAAAGTAATTATGGCCGCGAACATAATTATCCAAGTACTCACATGGGAATCATAATACGTAAGTTGTGTGTCATAATTTAGAACTGAAAATGGTTTGAGTAACGGTGCAGATAATGAGATGATAAGGACATGGTGGATACGCCGCTGGTACATCCTATATAAAAGTGCCCTTATCGTATTTTGTCATTTGAGAGCGTTGCTTCGATTATTAAAAGTTTTATGTTATGATATTTTTCTTAAAAAGCGTAAAGTGTTTTCAAACAATGATGTATTGGTTTTCCTTAATTTCGGGACGAAATTCCCTAAAATAGGGGAGACTGTAACATTTCAGGTTTTCCGTACTCATATTTGTATTCGTTTATCGGGTTACGAATCTTATTCAGATCTTTTTCATTAATAAACTTACGCAATTATTATTGAAATAATTATTTTTATCTTAGTTTATAATTCATTAACTTTCATTTGTGCCAAATAGCCCTTAGAAACTCTTAAAATCGCTTAAAACAGCTTAAAAATGCGTTTTTGGAACTACAGAGACTAAAACTGTCAAAAGTTGAAAGTCTGGTGAAGCTGCATCTTCACTCGGCACGGAGATGTCAGCCTTGCATCTTAGCACGACGCGAAGATGTCACTAGATCAGCCATTTTCGCTTTAGATCTTCGTTTAATGCTAAATCTTTCCTCAACCAACCCTAAATCACGAAAATTGAGCCCCAAGTTATTGTATTTAGTGAGTAATGATTTCTAGGTTCATAATCAGTAATTTGGTAAATATATTGATGAATATATAACCCGATTTCGTTCTTAATTGTGTGATTCGGTTACCAAAATCGACCTGTTTCTTGTCCAACAAGTTGGTTTAACCCCTATATAAACACATCATAACTTCAAACCCTAAATTTTACTGCAACTAAGCATTCCCAGCTGTCACCTACTCTCAACCGACGTTTTCTTGCTCGTTTTTGCTCGTTTACTTGAAGACCAAGAGCTGCAGTTTGACTTTGACTTTCGTTAAACCTTTGACCTCGATTTCTCGCTAATACAAACACCATCCGGGTAAGTTGTTAACTGATCAAAAGTTCATTAATACTCAATTGTCGATACCCCTCAATCTATTTCTGAGATTGAGAAGTATTGACGGGTCAATTAGAGTCAAACCCATTTAAGGGCAAAATAGACAATAACTTTGACTATCCGTTTTCTCATACTTCTGGTCAGATTCAACGTTCGGTTCAGAAGACTTTTATCTTTGTAACGAAATTTTAAGGCTACTGACCAAAACCCGACTTCCGACTCACTGTCCGAGTTCTGGTCAGTGCCAGCTCGCTTAAATTTTAAATATAACATAACTTGAGTTTAAACGTCCGTTTAGATTGATTCCAGCGGCCACGAGTTCGTTTTTACTTGTATTATCATATCTCAAACACTCAGATTCTGATTTTTCATATCGTTTGACATGTAGTGGACGACTCGCTTATTTGTTAGCTCGTTTAATCGCATTTATTAATCACTTGTCATTAATTTAAGGTGAGTTTTATCATTCCCCTATTTTACTCAATTTTCACAATGTTTTGGGGACATATGCGTGTATCATATTGTTTGTGTGTGTGTGTATATATATATCAAACAAATAGCAAACATGTAATTGTGTGTGATTAATCAAATATACTTGTTATGTGCTTACTCGTTTATGTGTGCATTCGTGCTCGGAGAGGTCCCGCATATCCCCTTGTATAGGGTTTTTATATTATTGACCAACGCCCGATTCTCTTGGCAACGGTCTTATTATTATTTGCTGATAGTTGATTTACCGGCGCTCGATTCGCTTGGCAATGGTTTAATCGACAACTTATTTGCTCATGGTTTGATTTCATTACCGCATTTATTATGTTTTTCTTATTTCTTTTATTTATTATATTAACATTATTTTATTGCAAAACTGGTGGTAAACTCACTCATCATGTGTTGTTGACAAACTCTGTTTTTACGCATATGCAAATTGCTATTGAATTGAAGTTGAAGTATAAACACTTAGAAAGACCTTAGGGTTTTAATGAAGACAAACATGAATTTAAATTTTGTTATGTATATTTATTTGAATTGTTTTGTTATATTTGGATATTATGTGTACATTTGAAATAAATAATTAAATAGATATTGTCACATTAATATTATGATAGTATCTTCGAGCTATGAGCCATCAGACCACACTCCGGCATTTCCGCCTTAGGTTGGGGTGTGACATGTCTCGTCAATCATCCATACATTCATTATTATACGTGCATACTTACATATCTTCTGGTTATGTATATAAATATATATACATATTCATTCATATAAATATTCTAAAATAATAGCATTCAATGCATAATCATACACGTATCATACCATTACCACTTAAGGTAAGTGTATTAACTATCACATAGGAGTATGCACACAACCCCGAAAAACGTCACAGAGTAAAGGGGCTAGAACTCACCTGTAGTCGGTTTCTCTCTAAGTTAATGGTAATGCCCTTCCTTAGCTGTGCACGGCTAACTGTATAATAATTATAAGTATTAATTAACTACTTCTAAACAAATCATACCTATAGGTTAATGAAGGCCCTAATGAAGGGGGGGTCCGGGGGGTAGCGCCCCTGGTACTGGGGTCTAGGGGCGGCAGCCCCTAGCAGGGTCGAAGGGGCTCTTGCCCCTGGCAGGTCAGCTTGGAAAAATTTTATTTTTCTTAATGAGCCTTTATTAAAAATGCATCAGAAAAATGAGTCGGGTTAAGTTTTACAACAATTTGGATCGCATGTAAAATCAATCGCATCGCATGGCTAAAAGGAATCGCATCGCATGGATGTGACCAGTCGCATCGCATGGATGCAAACCAGTCGCATCGCATGGGAGCAACCTGTCGCATCGTATGAGCAACCAGTCGCATCGCATGAGCAACCAATCGCATCGCATGGTTGTGCGATGCGATTCTTTTATGTTTTGCGATTCGGATCGTTTTTGTCTTCATTTTTCCACTCTTTCAGGTATGTTTCTTCCTAGACTTTCCTTATGACCCGTTTTACCATTTTGTTGGTTTTAGGTCACAACCATTTTGTCTACTTGCTTTTTACACAGCCCGAACGTCACTTGTTTGTTCCATATTGAACCTGTTAACTCGTGGCTTATCAAGTTTGCAATTTTCTTGTTTCTTACATCCCGGTCTACCTTTATAGCAAGTTTCATGGCAAACCGACCTTAAACACTTAGCCTTTTGAACTAAAACGTACCTTTTGGATCCAGTTTTGCGTCGGATCTGATTGGATACGAGACTAAGGCTTCGTTTCTTGTTCTTTTGGATGAAGATCTAACACAAACTTGCCTTGGTCGGATTCGGATCTGGCCGAAATAAGGAGAGGGTGTTTGTGTATGTTTTGATTGTGTGGGGGCAAGATGATATGAGGGTTTTAGGGTTTTAGGAAATGTTTAGGACCTTAAATATTCTAGGCCCATAGGCTTTTAGGTCCATAATCACTCTTAGGCCCATGACATCCCTAATTTTATCATTTCACATCATTATTATTTAATTAATTTAAATAACATTGCACAACACATGATTAAATAAAACTTTTTATTATTTTATTTAGTACTTTCTCAAAAGTGCGGGCGTTATAGTTTCGTTTGTTATCACAACCAAACTACGAAGTCTAGTAATTACTGCGTAATCAATTTAACTTAATCCGTGACTAGTTGGTTATCACATTACCTGAACCTGAAGTGAATCACTCCTTTCTCACATTGTTTACAAACTTTAAAAGTAATCGTATGTTTTCAATACATCCTTCTAAATTGCTTAACATCGCTTGTCCGCCTAATAATTAATTTAAGTCACTAGTCAAACTTGCATCTTCCACTGATTCCCTGTGGAGACAACCTTACTTACCCATACTAGTTATAGGTATTTAAGTTTTATAAATACTTGCTTTTTTTTATTAGAGCACGACATATACATCATGACTAAAGGTCTCCCACCTAAAGTTTTTGAAGAACATGTTTCTAGTATGAGATTTACTAAAGACCTTATTTAATTGCATATTGTACCTATTTACATTTTGTTTAATAAAATTTCCTTAGTTTTGATTTTCTATGTCTCTTAATAATGACATTGATATAGCGTTTAATATACATAAATCCCGTGTATATTTTATTTAATATTTTATTAGTTTTGTTCGGTTTTATGTAAGATTTGTATACTACTAACATGTTTTTATATTTTAGGTTTCGGTTTTTAATTGTGGTGAAAAGAGGGCTAAAAACAAGCAAAAACGAGCTGAACAGGAGAACCGGAGCATCAGGAAACGAACCGGACTAGACCAGGAGTGAACCGGACCTGGCCGCCCCCTACTTACTAGAGCGCCGCGCGACGGGGAGGGCCAAGCCCGTCGCGCGGTGCGGGGGGGGGGGGGGGGCATGCTTCCAGAACTTTCCTACGAAATTTAGGGTTTGGGCTTGATTTTTCCTATATAAAGACCCCTAAACCCAACCTTAAACATACCCTGAAGTAGCCATCTGAGTTTGTGGAGTTCCAAGGCTTAGGATTGCAACCTTTGGCGACTTTGGAGTTGAAGAATCATTCATTGGAGTGCGTATTGTTTGAAGATGAAGAGCACGGGTCCTATCTTATGTTTTCTTTCGATTTCCTTTATTATCGCCATGAATTCTTCTTTGATAGTTTCTTTTAAATTTAAGATGTTAGGCTAAATTGCAGAACTACTTAGGCTTATTATGAACCTACTTTGATGTTTTGATTTGACTTGGGATTACTTATCGTTATGGTTTTTATGATTTCGTAAAAGATTTACTTATATTAAATTGATGCGTATGGATGCTAGATTGTTTGATGAGTTTTATTTCATAGTTTCCTTTATTGTTGTTTGTCATATGATAGGTTTCTATTAGGCCAATTACTTTGTGTTCTTGATTTTTTATGATTGATTTCGCGATAAGATCATAGGAATAATATTGTCAAATAGACCTAAGTGTGCAGCTAACCTAAAATCTGTAAATTGCTGGGTTATTGATAGATCTTTATTATTTAATCTTGCTAGATTTAGTTCTTCATAAGGAGTCCATCTAGGTTTGATTATTTATTATTGCCTATTACATCAATTAAATATATTAATTTGCCTTTGATTTTCGCGCTGTAAGGTATGATTTCATTATAAAGGAACTAAGTCATAATTAATTAGATAACCGTGAGGAAACTTGATTTTTAATGTTGGTGTGCGTTAAAACTTATTAGAAACCCATAGGTGTCTTCTTGAGAAGGGTCATTGGTCATGTTCGAGTTTTCTTTTAAGTGTCTATTTTATGATACCAGTCCATAACTAAATATTTTCCCAGTTAATTAATAACTGAAATTTAGGGGATTCTAACATATGTAGTTTTCTCATCATCATCTAAACCTCACAACAAATTTCATGGCCCTCTCTCTCTCTCTCTCTCTCTCTCTCCATATATTCGGTTTCATCAAGAACCATAATCCCCATCACTAATATACATCCTAAAGGGAAACTCAACCAAGCTGACAATCATGTCGTCTGGATTATTCTTATCAGCCGTGGCTACTCTCTTTATCATAATATTCACGTTTTCCATAACTAACGTGAAGAACTAATCAACACGATAAATTAAGGTCGCCATTTTTATGCTGACTTTTTTCTATCTTTGGTGCGGTTTAGGTGGACCCTCATTTGTTTGAACATTTTATTTGTTTTATACCTTTGTGTTCCTTTTAAATACGCTAATTTGATAAATTTAATGTTTGACATGATATTTGATAGCGTAACAAACCTATCTGATACTGACCGAATTTGTGTCGACTTAGTCCGGATTTTAACGACCGAATAAACGTCATTTAAAATATGTTATTTTTTGTATCATAAGTTAGCCGATTGTTGCTTATTGGCGTTTAATAATTTATTTTTGGGTTTAGTGCTGGTACATAACAAACTTAAACAATACTGATCAAATTCGTGTCGCATTTTTCATAAGTTATATGTATACGAAAACTGTTTTAACCTATTTATAAATTTAATTTTTTTTATTTAGTGTTGGTAGTGGCAAAATTTATGTGGATGCATCACCCTGTTATCCAATTATATATATATATATATATATATATATATATTAAAAACCATTATTTGGTTGTCTCTCATTTTCTACTATTCATAAATGTACAAATGTTTAGGCCTATGTTACAACTTATTATTACACTATGTGATGAATCACTCCACACTTGCTCTCTTACAACAAAGTACAAGTCCTCTTCCTGTATTACTTTATCAGTAGATACATATAGCAACCTCCTATCTCTATCAAAACCAACCTCACCCTCTGCATTAGGTATGAACAAATTCGGTACCAAAGGTTTGAGTTTTTGTACAGTACCGGTATTTCTCGAATTTTTACCTTTAATGCCAGTACCGACCCGGTACCTAACCGAATATTTCGGTACCGTTACCGGTACCAAGATTTTGTGATTTACGGGATCGGTATTTTCGGTAACAGTACCGGTCGGTACCGAGCTCATCCCTACGCTACACCTTTACTCCAATTTGTTGTTCGGTTTGTGAGTTTTCAAAGTGCTCCATATCTTGGTACCTGACAAGTGTATATGATCAAATTTAGTTGGAACAAAGTGATTCTTATTGGGTAGTTTCGCTATAAATTTTATTCGTGTGTTGCATACCATATATCTGCCACCGATTAACCAACCGTATATCTACCATCTATTAAACACACTAACACACCCATCACACGCCGCAACGTGCGGATTCAAAAACTTGTTTTTATTAAATTGTTAAAAGTCTTGAATGAAAATGAAGGAATATTATAATCAATGTATTCCAATGCACGTGACTTGATGGTTGTAAATTAGCAATCACCACGTGGTGAATGTATCTAACAGAAGCATTGAATCTAACTTATAATTATATTATATTATATTGTCCTATATTTCATATCATCCGACATATAATAAATTTCAATCAATCATATGCAGTGAAAAATCCTATTAATAACAAAGCTGTAAGTAAGGTCTACAGAGGGTGGGATATAGGCACATAGAATAGAGATGTGGCTTTCAAAGAGACCGTTAGCTCTAAATATCATATGCATGAGAGAATATAAAAGACAATCCAAGTACAACAGTAATATAATTAACAATAACATTTAGTAATAATAATGATAATAATATATAGATTATAGATACATTGAAATAGTAAGGATAAACTCCCAATATATACACACACATATATATATAAGAAAAGAGAATAGCATAATGGCGTGTGACCAAAAATAAGATATAGAGAAGCCCTTAATGTACTACTTTCTCCCTATAAATCATTAACCTTAATTATACGTCTTCAAGAATTCATATCCTTAACCATGTCCTCAGAGAGGTTTAGATCTAACAAACAATGCATAATCCTCTCATCCCAAGTCAATTTAGGTCGACCTTTACCGTTCCTCCCCTCTATAGTAATGTTTTCTATGGATCTAACATGATTCTTTGTCTGTCCTCTCCTCACATGTCCAAACCATCTCAATCTCCATTATCTTATTTTGTCCGATATGTTAGCTACCCCTAATCTCCCCGAAACACACTGTTTCTTATTCTGTCTAACTTTTGTACCCACACATCCAACGTAGCATTCTCATCTCTGCTATCTCCATCTTCCCCTCTTATATCTTGTTGATGACCTAATAATCTGTTCTATATAACATTACAGGTCTAACATACAATAAATTTGATTTAACATTTAATTTTAATTTGATAAACTATTTGATCACTTTTATGCATTCTTGTCATGTTAAAAACAAGCTGATTAACTAGCACTCGAGTGCTATTTATTTCTACTTACAAAGTCAAAACTGAATTAAGCAGACCAATAAAACAAAAAATTTAAAGTCAAAATCTAGGGTATATAAAACTTACTTTTTAAAATGTACATACATTACTTGCAAACAACATTGCAGAAGACTAACCAAAATTTATGTTTGTTTCAATTAAGTTATTTGTATTTTTTTTATTGTTTTAATTGGGCTAACTTTTAAATTTGTCTCAATCATTACACTAATTTTTATTTTTTTCTCAATTAAATCACTTAACTTTAAATTAATGTTTTAATACTATCGTTTTTACCTTCATATTATATTTTCATAAATAACTAAAACGTTATTAAAGCCAACACTTTTTTTTTATTTTGTCAATAAATATGTCGCTTACGATTATATAGTAATTGCCCCTTATTTTAAAATACAAATTGAAAGTTGAATAATTTAATTGAGACAACTTTAAAATTGAATGGCCTAATTGACACTATATATGTAGGATGGGTATCATTACAGAACTCTTACATTATTTAAGAACCTTAACGAACAATAACTATCGCCTTTTTATAATTTTTTTCGTATGTTAATATTATTTGAGTGTAATTATATCATTTTTTAGATCTATATTTATAATTACAATTATGAAAACTATTTTTTTACACATATGTAAATTTTTTATTACATAAATTTTACACATGTGTAAACTTGTGATTTATATATGTAATCAAATTTTTTTTTAAATATGATAAAACTAGTCTCAAATAATATTAATATATAAAAAATGTATTTTACGAACTTTTTATTGCGTACGTTAAAATTTGATAATTCAAACATTTTATTGTTAAGAAAGTTTAAAAAAAAATTAAAAATACTTAATTAATTTACACCTGTAAATGAACCAAACAAACACAAGTCGGGCTTATTCATGTTCGTTTGCTTAACATTAACTGAAGAAACATAGACACTTAAACCAACGAATTTTCTTATTCGTGTCAGGTTGTTAAGAAACTAAATGTGTTCGTGTTCGTATATATTTACTCATTAGTATTTCTAAAAAAGTTAATGTACATAGAAGGACATAAAAATGACAAGCAAACACTAATATATATAGTTCGTCTATATTCACTCACTAGTCCCTCATTTGTGGCATAGTGGTAGGTAGACTCGGGTTTTCCGATGGAGATCCAAGTTCGATCTCTACTTGTGTCACTTTGGGTGGATATTGACAATTAAGGATTTGAGCTAAGACTTGAGTGATTGTCAGTTTGGATCCCGAGCTCACCCAGGTTTTCTTCCCACCTTGTGTAACGCGAGAGAGTTCTGTTCTTGTGGCGGCACAATGACTGTCAAGTGGTAGTCGACAGTATAGTTTCCTTAGGGAACACCCAAGCCAAACTCTGAAGCCATTGTGGGCCCGGTTAAAACAACATAGTATGTCTAGAGTGAGTCAACGGGACTTTCCAAATTTAGGGAGTACGTTAGCCTAAATACAAGAAAGTCTCCGGTAAAAAAAAAAGAAGAAGTTGTTATAAGTAAAATAAAATCATCTAAATGTAAGATTATAGGTTCAAATCGTTCCAAATACATCATAAAGATCGAAACTTTGTTGTAAAAAAAAACAGAATTATCTAAACTAAAGTCTTAAAAATTAGTAAATAGAACCAACTCTAAATTAATAAATTTGATTTATGTTGCTTTTATAATATAACTAGTAATAACAACCCTCGCATTGCGATGGTAATGTGTAAAACCATGTATTTACGCATCGACTCCATTTGAAAGCATGGAGTTACCATCACCGCCACCTTCGGTCACCATCCTCTCTCTCATGGCCAGTAACTATTGTTAACTATTAAGAAAACTGAAAAATAGCATACGTAAAACATCGAACCTCACACGCTCGATGCATCATGTTAGCACACAAAAATTAGACCGAAACAAAAAATTTAGAAAAAAAAATAACTGAGTCAACTTAATATTTACGCGTTGCAAAGAGGCCGATAAACGGGGAAACATTAAAATAATTGTAAAAGATGAAAAGTATATTAGACTAAAATTAAAAGTGAAAAATATTAGGGGCTAAAAGTAAAAAATTCTTTTGTGACATATTTAAAAATTATGAAAAATGCAGAGCAAACAGTAAATAATAAAAAGTTGATAAAGAAAAAGTACTAAAGCATAATGTATAAGTATATATGCATACAAACTCTCACAAATATATAAATAAATATATATATATATATATATATATATATATATATATATATATATATATATAATGTGTTTATTTAAATTTCGTGTATTGTTTATTAAGTCTTTAATGAGTTGTATCTCTCTTCTTAATTTTAATAGTATTTTTCTTAAAAATATAAATCTTTACATCAAACAAATATCAGTGCTAAATGATTTATATTTTAGTAATAACTGTGTTATTAGAAGAAACAGTTAATTAAATAAATTTAAATTTATATAAAACAATTAACAAAATTATCTATATTTAATTATTATGTTTGTGTAGTTTTACGATTAACATTTATGTTGCAATGGAGTAAAAATCATAGGTGAAGAGAAGCTTCTAATATTCGATTGAAGAGCAAATAAAACTATAAATATATTGTATATAAAGGTAACTTTTAGAGATTTATAAATTTTATCATTTAATTTTCTTTTTCTTTCTTTTTTTCATTTTATGCAACTTTTTTTTAATTTATCGTTAACACCTATTCATGTTCATTCATCTAACATCAAATTTATAAATCTCTAATTTGTATATATATTCTATATAACCCGTGTTTGTATTTAATCTGATAAATTATAAATATAAGTGAACTTTCTATCCAACAATTTAGCACCGGGCATGCTTGAGATTGAGTTTAAAAACAACTTATTTACATATTATCTTTTTTTTTTTAATTTAAAAAGTCAATAAGTTAAAAAATATTTTTTAAGAAAATTTGACAGTCACAAATGTATTTTTATTTGAGCTTTTTAATGAGGTTCAAACTAGGGTGGCAACCGCTGACATGACCCGAAAAACGGTCCGAACCCGATACAAAAAAAAGTTTTTGGTTGACTAACATGACCCATTTAAAAAAACGGGTTGGTTTCGGGTTAACTAACAAAACCCGTTTAAAATGGGTTGGGTTTGGGATGACCCATATAAAAACGGGTTGACCCATATAAATACGGGTTGACTTGTTAACCTGTTTAAGTAATTAAAAATTAAACTTTTCAATTATAATTTTGTTTTTGATTTTTACGTTTCCTATTTTCCAAATATACTTTTACAATTTCCAATCAAATTTCATGATTCTAATTATTTTTAAAAATAGAAAAGATCACATTACTCATTTTCTGGAACTTAAGTTATATCCATTTTATTTTAAACAAATCTTTTACTTCTTTTGGTAAATGGGTTATTTTCAGATCGACCAGACTTTTTATAGGTGCGAGTTAGGATGGAAATCTTTAACATGATTTAATATGAGTCAGGTTTGGGTTACATATTTTAACCCGTCAACCTGCGAACCTCACAGTCTCACACGATTAACACTCATAGTAAAATATTGTAAAAAAAAAAAGCCACAAATAACATTTTTTTTAAAAAAAAGCCAATAATAAAATATTATCTTGTTTGAGACTTTATTCTTCCAGCCAGCCATACGTTAAATAAAAGGCTTATCTTTGTTTTCTTCCCTTGTAGTCACGCCCTTCCTTAGTCATCCCATCACATGCTCCACGAGTAGCAACTCTTTTCTTTCTTTGCTTCTTTCATTTCATCTGACTTCAGGTATGAGTTATTAATTTTGATTTTCTGGTATCAAATGCCCTCAGAGTCTTTTCATTTTGGTAGGATTCAGGGCACATAATCATGGGTTATACCCAATTTCATGCAATTTAATCAATATATACCCTTTTGCCCATGTTTAGCATCTGTGTGTTTGATTATCTGTAATTTAAGTCACCCTGCTTCTTCAATATCAAGAATTTGACTTTAACTCAAAACTGAATCAAAAACCAATATTTAGTTTTTGGAATTTGAAAACTGTTTGGTTGTCGTGTGTTCGCAATTCATTCGGGTTGGTTTTGGGTTTTTCGATTTTTTTACACTTGGTTTGTTCAAGTATTTGGAAAAATTGGCTTAAAAGGAAAATATAAATCCGGACTGTTGGTTTTTGATTGATTTAGTTATGTCAGAATTTTTGCTTACGATTTAGTTATTTTGGTTACGTGCACACGCCTAGTTAAAGGTGGTTTGCCACGCGCGTTGACACATTACTTATGTGTCTTGTAACTCAAAACCTAGGTAAAGTTGTGTCCTTTTTCATTTGAACTTTTTTGTAGCCCACTTATCTCTGCCAGTTGGTACAAGTACGAGTCTGCTAGCTCTTATATCAACTAGAGTTACTAAGCCGACAAAATGACAATTTTCAAAATGTTAAATGATCTTAAACTTTTTGATAATTTCTTTCTAAAGCACTTTCAAATAGGATTGTTCAAAAATCTCACAGCTCGAGGCTTGCTCGTTTAGCTAACTTGTTGGCTCGCTTGTTTGGCTTGTTTAAATTAAAGCCCAATATATATGAATTATAACCCAGAATTATAACCAAAATTTAATATATATGAATTATGAATTCCATCTTTATAAATTTTGCGTTACCTGTGAGTTAAAAATATCATATTATTTTATATACATGAATACGTGCAAAACATACAAAATTAACAGAAATTAAAGTTTTAAAAAATAAACAGCTTGATGAGTCACAAGTTGGCTCTCGAGCTTTTGATGAGCCAAGCTTGAGCTCAACATTCCGGTTCATGAAGACAAACGAGCCAAGCCGGCTCGCCTTGGTTTGTAAACGAGCCAAGCCTAGCCCCTCTGGCTCAGCTAGACTAATTCCAAACTTTCCAAAATTTTCTTATTCGAAAATTATTTGCTAATTTGTTCAGTGAGCTGCTGGTATGTGGTATCAACGAAAACATTAATTTTTTTTTTCTTTTTCTTGTTTCTGCAGCTAAAACCTTCTGCAAATTCGTTTTCACAACATGGGAGACAAATTTTTGTTAAATGAAGAAGATAAGCTTATGTTAGATAGGACACTGGGTCAAGAAGCTTGCAATTACTTAATTTGGTCATCATCAAACAAAATCTCCGACGAATACCGACCAAAAACCAATAATTTAGCGGTACAAGATTCCCTTCACACGATCCTTAACGGATCGGGCTGGAATTATGCAATTTTCTGGCAAGTTTCAAATTCCAAATCCGGGAAATCGGCTCTGATTTGGGGCGACGGGTGCTGCAAAGAATCTAACGAACCCAAGGGTTATAAAACCGGAGATGAAGACGCTAATAAAAAGATTGTTCTTCGAAGGATTCAGTCATGGTAAGGAAGGAAGTCTTGAGTTAAAGACGGGTTTAGTGTCCGATTTAGATATGTTTTATTTAACCTCGATGTGTTATGTTTTCCCATTTGATAAACCGTCTAGCCCGTCTCAGTCATTTAACACAGGCCGGCCCGTTTGGGTTTTCGACACCAAAGGATGCAAAGAACAGTACCAATCGCGATCGGTTTTAGCAAAATCGGCCCTGTTACAAATGCTAGTTCTTGTCCCAGTTAAGAAAGGAGTCTTGGAGATTGGTTCGTTTAAGTCGGTCCCGGAAGACCAAAGCTTTGTTACAAAGGTTAAAAATTTGCTTAACGGGTGTCACCCGAAAGCATCACCGAAAATATTCGGTCAAGATTTAAGCCTCGGTGGCAGCGGTGCCAAAACCGGTCGGTTCAGCATTGACTTTTCACCGAAAGTTGAAAACGCGTTGACTTTCGGGGACAAACAGTACGAAATACAGTCGAATCGTGTTTTTGGTGGGAACTCGTCAAACGGGCTTCGGCCTGATTCGCAAACGGGTCATGTGATCGGTGGGATATTGAATTCGCAAGAAATGATAGCGGGTCTTGAGGAATCGAATCAAGACTCGTGTTTAATGGATCGAAAACCAAGAAAACGGGGTCGGAAACCGGCTAACGGGAGAGAAGAACCGTTGAACCACGTCGAAGCGGAAAGGCAACGACGCGAGAAACTGAACCAACGGTTCTATGCATTACGGGCCGTGGTCCCGAAAATTTCAAAAATGGATAAGGCTTCGCTTCTAGGTGATGCGATTTCATACATAACCGAGCTTCAGTCAAAGATACGTGTCTTGGAGGCTGAAAAGGAGGGCCCGGGTCAACCCGAGGTTGAGTTTATGGCTCGGGAGGATGATGCGGTTGTAAGACTTAGTTGGCTGTTAGACGAGCATCCGGTTGCACGGGTTATTAAGACGTTTAGAGAGCATGAAATGGTAGTTAATGACACCGATGTTTCGGTTAAAGATAACGAGAATGTGATTCATACGTTTTCGTTTCAAGCGGTCAATGGCGGTGGGGATGTCGAACAATTGAAGGAGAAGCTAGATTCGGCTTTCTCGGATTGATTCGGGTGTTAAGAAAACATGTTTGTATGATACTAAGATAAAATTGTTGTTTTTAGATCAATATGTTTTGTTCGATATAGAAATTATTGGATTTTATTCGTTTTAATTACTTTTATGTCAGTTGATGAAGAACGAACTGTAATGGTGTTTCTGTGGTATATTTGAATAGATACAAAGATTAAGAAGTGTAAAATATACTTAACTGGTAAATTTAAGATGTTATGAATTATTATTATGCTTATTCTGCTTTGAGTTTTTTCCCTTGTCGGTTTACTTCAATGGGTCGGTTACAGTTTCATGTTCTTTTAATTGTTAAGAATTTTGGTCCACTTTAATTAAACTTTGATCTACTCTAGTCTCTAGATATATAATTAAATTAATTCCTAAATATAAAACTAAATATGTGTTTTGGTTAATTGTTTATAAAGGTTTAGTTTATAAATTGATTATGTAGTTTCAATAATATATATATATATATATATATATATATATATAGGGAGAGGATCAAGAGATAACTGATACAAGCCAGTCGGCCCAAATTGGTGAAGAGACGGATCATCGGATCGACACGGGTCAAAATATTAAGATGGGTCGACAATGTGTTCGAGTTAAACGGGTTCCTCAAAAACTTCTTGATTAAGTTAAAAGATGGCTTGTGAAGAGGTAGGTCCCAGCAGAGCCCAGTTGGACCCGCAAGACTCACCTTGAAGAGGGACGTCTGCGCAAAGACCAACTGGTTCCGCATGACCCACCATGCTCAGAGAGATGAAGACCTTACGCGCAGTACGCCAGCTGTTCCCGCAGGAAAAGCCTCCCAATGGTGAAGTACCCCGCCTGTTCCCGCAGCTGCGGATACAAGCCATCCGGGAAGGCTACCCGCACTAATAGTAAGGCTACACGCACAAGGCACTAACTCTCAATAATTCAGTAATGTCACCTGAAGAAGGAATGAGCAAGGCGGGAATACTCCCGCCCAAATGAGCCAGTCCGTACGCTTCTGGAGGATCTTTTGTACTATACCTGCCAAGGTATGGACAAAATAGACAAGATCTTACCAAAGCGGCCCATCACAGGGTGACAGCTCACTGACAACAGTACGAGGAGGAGCACGCTCTAGTACAAAATGTCACTATCAGCCGCTGCCTACTCACCAACCCTCATCGTGGCACGTACATACCCTGCAGTTGGTGGAAAAGGAATAGTACACAGCCGGCCATGTCACTATCAGCCGCTGCCTACCCACCAACCACCAGCATGGCACGTGCGTAGCCCACAGTTGGTAGAAAAGAAATATTATACAGCTGGCTGTACCTGCTTTGAAACCTACCTTCGGCTATAAATACTCCAACACCTTGGAACAGTATGATCATCTGATACCATCACATATCTTATCTACTCTAGCTATTTCTCTTAATATACACTTATATTCAGAGCAATCTAGTCTGATTCTCACGCCGGAGGGTGGTCACAAGGAGGTACCCCCCCTTCTCAGTGACGAGCTCATGGTGTCTGTTTTGCAGGTCATCAGAAGAATAACCATCTTTGCCGGACCTAACCCTCGTGGGAAACATCTACTTGACCCTAAGATTATCCGTAATCTGCCGGGGTCACTTAGTGTTTCTTCATTGGCGCCATCCGTGCATAAAAGCTAGAACTAATTCTTTTTCAGTTTTTTCAAAACCTCTGGAAAGATGGTTAAGGTTACTCCGGTGCCAAGGCCAGCGAGTGACCAAGAAACCCCGGTAACCAAAACCCCAGCTACTGGGGGGAACACCGGCGAGTACACAAATTTTACGAACACTACCCCGGTTACCCAAGCCGGGGCAAGTGCAGTAAACAATCCTCCCATGGGATTCATTGATACCCAGGTGGAGAGACAACAGACGAGGCTCCCCCGCCAAACACTTGATCAAGTTAAAGCGTGGGCGGAAGCACGTCAAAAGGAATTCCAAGCTGAGTTGGATGAACGCTTACGTTCACTCCAACAGGCTGACGAATTCGGAAGCACTCGACAACAGCTCAACATGAGCAATGAGTGCGAGTACTTGGACGATGATCGGGAGGAGTCTGACAGTGACGCAAACCCTCGTCATAGGGCGAAAGGGAAGCGCAAGGAAACGGACTTCCAACCGAGAAGGAATTTTGGAGAAACCTTCAAACCAAGGAACGCGGGGGGAAACCCCACGTGACTTCTCTAAAACCTTCAGACCAACTGTTGCAAATGCGGGAACGTCCAAATCTGCAAGGGACATTGCGGAAGCAATTGCCCCGAAAAGTGCCAAACAAATGTCCAACATAGGCACATATGATGGTATATCTGACCCAGACGATCATTTGAACAGATTCATAGCGGGGGCAACCGTCAGCAATTGGACGGAACCCACGTGGTGTTACATGTTCCAAATGACGCTTGTTGGGGCAGCCAGAGCGTGGTTCGACCGTCTACCGGTCCACCACATCTACGATTGGGCAGACTTCCAGCAGAAGTTCAGCCAACACTTCAGTTAACAAAGAAAGTATACCAAAGAGCAATGGACGATCCTCAACTGCATCCGAGAGGAAGATGAGTCTTTACTAGACTTCATCACGCGCTTCAATTCAAAGAAGCTAAGTCTGGGCACTATTAGCGAAGATCTTGTTCGCGCTGCTTTCATCCAGGGCGCGGAAGACCCAGAGCTCATCCGCACCTTAACGGGTAAAGATGGCATGCCATCCACGTGGGATGCCATCATGACAGCAGCTAAACGCTTCGCGGAAACGGAAAAGCAACTGGGTAGAGATCTTCCCCAGAGCACAAACCTCTACACTCAAAAAACAAGAGAAAACAACGTCCTTATCGCCCGACAAAACAAAAAGAGGAAGCTTGGTATTTGGCAGTCAAGGGTAAACTTTGGCACCTCATCCGGCTCGCACCCTCGGTTAGGCGGAAAGGATAACATGCAGTCGTCGAACCGGAACTCCAGATTGACGCCACTCACCAAAAGCGTCACCGAGATATTTGCCACCGAGAGGCTCCCATGGCCAGAGGCTCCAATAATCCGACAGCGTCCAAACGCTGATCAAAGCAAATCCTGTGACTTCCACAGGACAAAAGGCCACACCACGGAGGAATGCGTAGCCTTGAAGGACGTCGTCGAAGCATTCGTCAGAAATGGGAAACTCACTCACCTCGTGGCGTAATGGACGCTAAGCAGGCTAATGCGTGTAGATCCCCAGTTGGGGAAAACACGGATGAAACTGCAGCTTCAATGTGGGAGACTACATACTGCGTAAACAACGAGATTCCGAACCAGGTGCATATCGGCTCGAAAGGCTCGATGACACCCCATCCCAAGAACATGGAAGGGAGCTCAATTACACAGGCTGCATGTAGATCAATTCCAAACTTGTAAAGAAAAGGCCTAGAGCCACTTCTAATGGAAATGATTCTCCAAATCACATTGACGCTGATGGTCTTACATTTATACTTATGAACTTTCCAGACTGATATGCCGGTATTCACTGCATAAATATGGAAAGAAGTAAGTCGTTGCGTGTGGAAGGCGGCAAAACCCGCATAAACACAAAAAACGGTAAAAATTTCTAAGGAAAAGATGAGGAAAACCTTCACGCAGGTCAGTTTATAGGTGAAGTTTGGTCATCCCACTAAATGAAAGTGACGGTCCTACCCGCACAATCATGATAGAGGAAACTGAACATTAACCTATTGACAACCACGCGTCGAAAGGTTAACTTATTCAAAACACTTAGAAAATTTCTAAAAAGATGAGGAAAACCTTCATGCATGTCAGTTATAGGTGAAGTTTGGCATCCCACTAAATGAAAGTGACGGTCCTACCCGCACAATCATGATAGAGGAAGCTGAACACTAACCTATTGACAACCACGCGTCGAAAGGTTAACTTATTCAAAACACTTGGAAAATTGCTAAGTTAAACTAAAGTATGCATGAGCGAATCATATATTGTTTATGAGGCAAAACAAGTGCCAAATTAAACTATAATATGCATGAGCAAGTCATATAACGTTTATAAAGCAAGTCACTAAGTGAAAGTGACGGTCTTACCCGCACAATCACGAAAGATAAAGCAAAACTTTAACCTATCATCTGCCACGTTGAAAGGTTAACTCATCCAAACTACTCAAGAAATTGCTAAGTTAAACTAAAATATGAGTGAAACAAAGATTCAAAATAAGAGGGAATATACCCCCTTACCTTGGTAACCAAGAAACCGTAAGACAAGTGCGGGTACAGTGTCAAGGCGAAACCCTTCACATACTTAGCACCTGCAGGGAATTGAAGCCAAGAAATACCTTGGTAACCAAGAAACCATAAGACAAGTGCGGGTACAGTGTCAAGGCGAAACCCTTCACATACTTAGCACCTGCAGGGAATTGAAGCCAAGAATACCTTGGAAGTCAAGTAACTATAAGACGAGTGCGGGTACAGTGTCAAGGCGAAACCCTTCACATACTTAGCACTTGCAGGAATTAAAACCAAGAAGGATCTTCTGGGCCATGCTTGTGGAAAGGGAAATAACATCCCCGCATAGCGGGAACGTTGAGAACTAGATTGTTTGAAGCTCCAAGATGGATTGGTTGTTTAACATAATTGATCACTATGTCTAAAACTACCAAAACCTCGTGGGGAATCTACACAAGTGAAACTCAACGCTCCTGACTTGCGAGGAGGTTACACACCTACCCGCATCATACCCAAAGATCAAGCAGAAAAGTCGGGAATTTCTGCACGTGACATTAGGAAAACCGCGGGAAGAATCCCCACGGAAAACCTTAAAACTACAAACCCTTTTCAAAACCCCTTGCTTAAGTCCAAAAGTTCACCTCACTTATTAACAATTCATGAGAAGAATATTGGACTGGGGGGGACTTGAAGAGGTAGGTCCCAGCAGAGCCCAGTTGGACCCGCAAGACTCATCTTGAAGAGGGACGTCTGCGCAAAGACCAACTGGTTCCGCAGGACCCACCATGCTCAGAGAGATGAAGACCTTACGCGCAGTACGCCAGCTGTTCCCGCAGGAAAAGCCTCCCAATGGTGAAGTACCCCGCCTGTTCCCGCAGCTGCGGATACAAGCCATCAGGGAAGGCTACCCGCACTAATAGTAAGGCTACACGCACAAGGCACTAACTCTCAATAATTCAGTAATGTCACCTGAAGAAGGAATGAGCAAGGCGGGAATACTCCCGCCCAAATGAGCCAGTCCGTACGCTTCTGGAGGATCTTTTGTACTATACCTGCCAAGATATGGACAAAATAGACAAGATCTAACCAAAGCGGCCCATCACAGGGTGACAGCTCACTGACAACAGTACGAGGAGGAGCACGCTCTAGTACAAAATGTCACTATCAGCCCGCTCTGCCTACTCACCAACCCTCATCGTGGCACGTACATAGCCTGCAGTTGGTGGAAAAGGAATAGTACACAGCCGGCCATGTCACTATCAGCCGCTGCCTACCCACCAACCACCAGCATGGCACGTGCGTAGCCCACAGTTGGTAGAAAAGAAATATTATACAGCTGGCTGTACCTGCTTTGAAACCTACCTTCGGCTATAAATACTCCAACACCTTGGAACGGTATGATCATCTGATACCATCACATATCTTATCTGCTCTAGCTATTTCTCTTAATATACACTTATATTCAGAGCAATCTAGTCTGATTCTCACGCCGGAGGGTGGTCACAAGGAGGTACCCCCCCTTCTCAGTGACGAGCTCACGGTGTTTGTTTTGCAGGTCATCAGAAGAATAACCATCTTTGCCGGACCTAACCCTCGTGGGAAATATCTACTTGACCCTAAGATTATCCGTAATCTGCCGGGGTCACTTAGTGTTTCTTCAGCTTGGCTTGCAAGAAAAGTTATCTTTTAAATCTATCTTTTATTTTTTTCCTTGTTCTAGAATTGTTTTGTTTTCCTACTTTCATGCACTCGTTTCCTATATATTGTAATTTGGTATTGAGAAAATAATAATCAGAAAATTGTTCCAACTTCGGTTTCTTCTTCTCTTCTTATTCTTGGAGCCTAACCCACTCTACGAGTCTCTATCAATTTGGTGCTTCATTATCAGCACTTACGGTATGTCTTCGACATGCTTCATCCCATCAATACCATGCAAAACTATCTAAGTGTATCTTTGGTGCCCTCAAAATACCCTTTTTGGGTCACATCATATCGGCTGTTGGTGTACAAGCAGAACCAGAAAAACTCACTGCCATCTCAAAATGGCCACCACCGAAATCCATGACTGCACTTCGTGCTTTTTTAGGATTAAAGGGGTATTATCATCGTTTTGTTAATCGCTATGCGCGAATCGCTTCTCCTCTAACGGATATACTCAAGCTACCGAAGTTCCTTTGGCCACCAACTGCACAAATAGCGTTCGACAATCTGAAAACTGCCATGGTGTCACTCACCACCCTTGCCTTACCGGACTTTTCACAACCATTTGATCTAACGACCGACGCCTCTGGCACTGCCATCGGAGCCGTCTTGTCTCAACGAGACAGGCCAATTTCATTCTTTAGTAAGAAGTTGTGTCCTCGTCTGCAATTTCACAGTCCACTTATAACCGTGAAAATGGAGGCAATATTTATTGGGTCGCCGCTTTCGTATCTTTACTGATCATAATAGTTTGCGGCATCTGCTTACGCAACACATTCATACACCTGATCAGCAGAAATGGATTACCAAACTTTTGGGATTTGATTTTGAGCTTCACTTCAAGCCAGGAAAAGAGAATAAAATGGCCGATGCCTTAAGCCGGGGTAGGTGAACCCCTTCTTCTTTCATTATCGGTTC